>NC_056731.1:366378394-366483394 GCF_019279795.1 Protopterus annectens
ATTTTTTTTTTTTTTTCTTAATTTTGGGGTTTTCCCTTAAAGTTGAGAAAAGTTTTGAAATGATTTATTGTGGTCTCATTTTTTTAGATCACAAAAACCTGTCATTTTAACAGGGGGTGTGTACACTTTTTACATCCACTGATATAAACACACATACATACATTATGGTACAAGACAGATAAGTATACAACTTTTTGTTGCTGCACAGTCATTTGTCCTGCTGAGATCCAGAATGAGATCAAGGTACTCTGCCGTTTTTGTCTGGCACCAAAATGAACCCCAAGCAGTAATCGTGACCTCTGTTATGTGGACGGACCCCGCCTGGATATTTATTTTTCCTAACAAAGTTGTCCAAATCCTGCCCCGTGACCAGTTTCTGACAGAGTAAGACATATGGCAAGGATTTTTGGTTTTGAGTCAGCTTTATGAAGCGTATCTTGTAACCTTGGATACTATATGCATCTGACCCATCTGTCCTACAGTGATCACGGACCACTTATGGTTGTGGAGGCAAAGACATCACCAAATGCCTCCAAAGGAGAACAGCTGGGAGCAACAGAGTGGTGCTGTCCACCCATGGGATGGCAATAGCCTCCCTAAGGAATGGTAGGCACCTCTTCCTCAAAGCAAATGGCTGTGTTAGAAGAGGCCCTGGTTCCTCATGGCCTCCCTTCTTGGTGACATTGATGTGGCCTCCCCACCAAAACCATATTCAACATCAGACTCCTTTTCAGTCTTGTTTAACACCCATTATGGAGGCTGAAATTTAGCTCCCAGAGCTGTCAAGTTTTTGTCCTGTTCTTTTGTGTTTCAGAGATGTCTGCTTATTTTATCAAAATAAATGCTCCCTAATGTTCTTCATTCAATCTCGGAGTTGTAGCCATGCAAGCTTGCACATAGCAAAGTCTACAAGCTAATTCCTTGACTATCTGGAGCATTTCACTTGTGACTTCCCAATGGAAATACAATAGCATGTATTTTAAAACTTAAAAATCTTATGAGATAATGGTAGAAGTAAAAAAACCACCCAATTTCAACTAGTGTTGTATATCGAATTGTAAAACATAGACACCATACAACATATTAATAAGATATTAAAAGTTGAACTGGGTTATGTACCTACTGTTTGTCTTGATTTTTAAGGAATGTTAAGAAAAATAAATTTTAAGAGAGGACAGAAATTAGTAAAAAACTGCCCATGAGTAAAATGGTTTTAATATATTATAATATATATAATTTATGTAAGCAACATTTATTTCAAAAAATAGAGTATTTGTATATAAGTGAAGGAACTTCAAATGGTTGATTAGCAGTTACTAACAATTTTTAAACATGGACCTGTATAATTAATTATATTATAATAGTCAAACACAAAGTATTGAATGAATGTAAACAGCCAGGACCTTTTTTAGGATTGTTTCATGATTTTTTGTAAGATTTTATTTTATGAATGATGTACAACTTTATAGGTTTTGTGTTTTACAACTTTGGTATAACTTGTTTTTAAACAATATAGTGATAAACTTGTAGTTAATATGACATCAATGGCACTAGCACTTTAAAAACATTATTGGTGGCTAATTACAGTAATTACCAATGTATGTATTTAAAAAGAGCTTTGGACCAAAGCCTTTTTGTCTGAGGAAGTTCAACTACTAAGTAGAACGAAAAACGCGGTTATGCTTCACGTTTATTTGTGTTTCATTTTATGGTTACCAGTGTGTAAGTTGCTTGGAGAATTAAATATAAAATTTTAAACCCTTGACAAGACTCTTAAAAGGAACTTAAAAAGTTTTTACATCGGTGTGGAAGTTCCGTTTCTGCTTTACTGGTTGTTCCAGCTTATGTCATTTCCAGAGTAAGACATATGGCAAGGATTTTGGTTTTGAGTCAGCTTTATGAAGCGTATCTTGTAACCTTGGATACTATATGCATCTGACCCATCTGTCCTACAGTGATCACGGACCACTTATGGTTGTGGAGGCAAAGACATCACCAAATGCCTCCAAAGGAGAACAGCTGGGAGCAACAGAGTGGTGCTGTCCACCCATGGGATGGCAATAGCCTCCCTAAGGAATGGTAGGCACCTCTTCCTCAAAGCAAATGGCTGTGTTAGAAGAGGCCCTGGTTCCTCATGGCCTCCCTTCTTGGTGACATTGATGTGGCCTCCCCACCAAAACCATATTCAACATCAGACTCCTTTTCAGTCTTGTTTAACACCCATTATGGAGGCTGAAATTTAGCTCCCAGAGCTGTCAAGTTTTTGTCCTGTTCTTTTGTGTTTCAGAGATGTCTGCTTATTTTATCAAAATAAATGCTCCCTAATGTTCTTCATTCAATCTCGGAGTTGTAGCCATGCAAGCTTGCACATAGCAAAGTCTACAAGCTAATTCCTTGACTATCTGGAGCATTTCACTTGTGACTTCCCAATGGAAATACACCATGTGGTAAAGTAGTTCAGCATCCAGACAGGGTGGAGATGAAAAACTGTACTTCCTAAATCTGTACACTGCCTGGACTCCTTTGCCGGGGAAATGGACAAAGAGATCCTGGGGTTGATTTTGACAAAGCCTTGTCTATTTTTACAAGACATGGTCTTAATCCCAACTGAAAAATCCTTGAATAGCCAAAAAATGTGATCCGGTTTCCTTGACACTGATGCTACTGTGTTGTCCTATGCAGCCTTGATGGAATCTTTAACTTTCTTTTGCAATAGCAGGACCACCCTCAAAGTCTGAAGCATGATTCTGCATAACTGTTGCAGTCTTTTCTGAAGGAGAAATAAGGCCTGTGAGCTTTCCCTCATACATCAAATGGAGATGATGTCAAAATTTAGGGTAATCTAAGGTGATCTGAGACCACATATAGCCTCTTCCATCCAGGGTCTGTGACCAGTACCATAGGAGAAGTCAATAAGTTTTGATGTACATAATGACCTTAAAGGGTTTCTGGAAGTGCTGTACTCCTCCCCAAGACAGAGACTGAGAATGACAGTCAGAACACTGCCTACCACAGTGGAAGTGCTGGAAAAAGCGTTTTGGTGTTTTGTTGACTGGTAGTACAGGCTATGGGCCTGCATACCAAATGACAATGGAGGGATAGAGTAGGACCGGCAAGGTTAGAGAAGGCGGGGGGGGGGGGGGGACAGCAAAAGGATTTACTACTTGGGACGTAAGCTTCCAAGTACAAGCTAACTTAGAAAAAAAAGTAAAATTTAAATACAACAAACAAAAAACAGTCTGAATCAGCTCTTTCAATGGTGTCCAAAAATCATAGATCAGAAAAAAAGCTGTGCAGATGGGAAAGTACAGTTGTGTACACTTACCATAAATGTAGATGTTAGAGTGTCTTCACTGTTGCAGTCATCACTGTAGGGTTCTTCCTGCCTGCAGGCAGCCCTCGGTCGGCCAGAATCCCAAAGTCTGGGTCCGGCGTCGGCTGTGCTGTCACCCTCCCTGACGTCAGAGCACCAGGGGTACAAAGCTCCCAGCCGACGTCATGTTCTCCAGTTTTTCTTGCCCCAGATGTCAGGTGCCCAAAAGTAAAGGCTAAAAGTAAAAAAAAAAAAAGTAACATACAACAAACCCCATACCCTGTAGCAAATACACCTCAGAAGAAGGGTGAAGCAGGGAACCACACCAATGAAAGTATAAGAGGGGACAGGAGGGTGGGTAACCCAGACTGCAACAGTGAAGACACTCTAACATCTAAATTTATGGTAAGTGTACACAACTGTACTATGTTCATAGCGTTTCACTGTTGCAGTCATCACTGTAGGGTTGAATCCCAAAGCTGAGATAAAGGGTGGTGGTTATTGAGTAGAAGGGGGCGGCTAGAAGGCCTTGCAAGACTGCAGAAGCAAAGCCTGCCCTGGACTTAGAATAAAGAGGGAGATTATAGTGCTTAGAGAAAGTATGCACTGAACTCCAAGTTGCAGCTTCCAAAATATCTTTGGTAGGTACTCCCCTGAGAAAAGCAGCTGAAGTAGCAGCAGCTCTGGTCGAGTGAGTCCTAATTTTTCCTGGGATTTGCTTTCCATGATGAGAGTAACAAAATCTGATTCCATGAGCAATCCATTTAGAAATGGTCCGTTTTGAAATAGCTTTGCCTTGGGAATTTGCTGCATAAGAAAACAAACAGTTGTTCTGTTTTCCTGATATCCTTGGTTCTGTCCAGGTAAAAGCGAAGCTGCCTGTGCACGTCCAAAGAATGCAAGATCCTCTCCCCCTTATTTTGTGGATTAGGGAAAAAAGTTGGCAGGTGAATAGTTTGGTTTAAAGCCACTTTAGAAACCACTTTAGGCATGAAAGTAGGGTTAGTCCTCAAAGAAACCCTGTCTTGATGAAAAATAATGTAAGGTTCCACAGCCATGAGCGCTTGTAACTCCGAGACTCTCCTGGCTGAAGTTAAAGCCAATAGGATAACGGTCTTCCATAATAAATACTTTATATCAGATGTGGCAGCAGGCTCAAAAGGAGGCAGAGTAAGTTTATCCAGAACATAATTGAGGTCCCAGGCAGGAATGGGTGGTGTCCTAGGGGGCCTTAAATTATTTGCTCCTCTGAGATATTGTTTCAGAAGTGGATGTGAAAAAATTGGAGGATCTGTATTATAATGTGCAGAGATAGCAGAGGCATGTATTTTTTATGGAGGAAAAAGATAAACCCTTATGTAACATATCTGTTAGGTAATGTAAAATCAATGGAATAATTGGAATGAGAGGATCCGATTCCTGAGCATGCATCCAGGTGCAAAATCTCTTCCATTTACCTTCATAAGATTTCCTAGTGCTAGGCCTTCTGGCTTCTAAGATAACATCTGTGACCTGTTTGGAAAGGGTAGGGATTAATCACAGACCCTGAATAAGCCAGGCTGCCAGACTGAGAGTTTTGATATGACAGTGCAGGACCTGGCCCTGATGTTGAGACAAAAGATTTGGAATTGGAGGTAGAATCCAAGGAGGCTCCTGGGATAAAATTTATCAGTGTTGAGTACCAAAACTGTCGAGGCCAATTCGGGGCTAGTAAAATCATCTTTGGTTTGTCCTGTTTTATCTTTAACACCCATGGTAGAAGAGGTAGTGGTGGAAAGGCATACCCAGAGAGGTTCTTCCAACTGAATAAGAGAACATCCACTTTCCATGCTAGCTTGTGATATTGTCCTTGTGCAAAAAGTCTGTAGCTGGTAATTGTGGGGAGATGCAAATAGATCTATGTCCAGGCAGCCCCAGGCTTCTGTAATCATCTTGAATATTTGGGTGTCCAGCATCCACTCGTGTGGGTCTGACATGTTCCTGCTCAGGCTGTCTGCGAGTATTTTGTTTCCCTGGCAGGAATTGAGCTTGTAGGTCCACTTTGCAAGTGTTCCATAGAGTCATGGCTAGTCTGCAAAGGGGGTAGTAATGTGAACCCCCTTTGCTTGTTTATGTACCACATAACTGTGATGTTCTGTCAGTATCAGTAGCTGCCCTGGCTGTAAAAGATCCCTGAAAGCCAAGAGGGCATTCTGCACAGCTAACATCTCTTTTAAATTGATATGTAGATGCTTCTGATCCTCTGTCCAAAAACCTTGTAGGCCTTTCCCCTGCAAGTGGGCTCCCCATGCGTAATCCGAGGCGTCCGTGGTTATCACTTGGTAGGCTGGAGGTAGACTGAAGGCTTTCCCTTTGTTTTGAAGACATGCCATGGCCCACCAATGGAATTCCTTTTGCAGGCAAGGCAAGACAGCAATCTCTGTTTCTAGACTGTGACAATGCTGTGACCATACGCTTTTTAGGTACCATTTTATCTTCCTCATATGCAGTCTTGCATATGGTAAGAGTAGGATGCAGGAGGCCATGTAACCCAAAGCCTGCAGGAATTTCCTTAAAGTTAGCTGAGACATTAGCGCCAGGCTTTTGAAAGTTGAAGCCAGGTGTAGTTGCTTTTCTGATGTCAGGAATGCCATTCTGGGTTGTTGTGTTTAAAAGAGCACCGAGGAAAGTTATCTGTTGAGTGGGTGTCAAATTTGACTTTACATTCACAGTGAATCCCAGGTACTTGAGTAGATTCTGAACAAATTCCAGGTGCTGGAGTAAAATGTCCTTGCTGTCTGCTTGAATAAGGCAGTCATCCAGATAAGGGTAAATTTGAATTCCCTTGAGTCTGCAGTAAGCTACTACTGGTGCCAGGCACTTAGTAAAGACCCTGGGCGCAGTAGACAAGCCAAAGGGCAGCGCAGAGAATTGGTAATGTTTCGAGCCTGCCTTGAACCTGAGGTATCTTCTGTACTCCTGTCTGATAGGAATGTGTAGGTAAGCCTCCTTTAAATCCAATGTCACCATCTATGCATTTTTGCTCAACACTGGCAGGAGCTGCTGCAGAGTAAGCATCTTGAACTTTGGTATCTCCAGGAAAGTATTTAGACTGACAGATCCAGGATGGGTCTCCAAGTATTTTGCTTTCTGGGAACTAGAAAGAGTCTTGAATAAAAGCCTTGTCCCATCTCTGACTTCGGAACCAGTTCTATGGCCCTCATAGCCATGAGGGACCTCACCTGTTTTAATGCCTCTGCCCATTGATTGTTTGGTAGGTCTGGCCATCCGTTTGGCCTTGATAAGGCGTGAAAGTGGAATTTGTAACCTCTTAAAACTACATCCAGAACCCACTTGTCTTGGGTTATGCAAGTCCAATTTCGGTGAAAAAGAGAAAGTTTTCCTCCCAGAGGAGCATCCAGAAGAGAGGTTCCTGGAGCCATGCAGGGGGAGTCATTGAGCCCGTTTCCTATAAGACTGAGACCTATCTTCTCCACCCCTGGGGGTGGAAGCACTCCACTGTCTAGGTCTATAAGAGGTCTGTGCTTGGGCCCTCCCTCTGGGGCACCTATACCTACCCCTCTGAGGCCTGTCCGAGCTGGGAAAGGACCAATTTTTAGCTGGCCAATTTCTGCTAAACCTAGGAGTCTGAACTTGTAAGAAATCCTTAACCGTTTGCATGGATTTTGCCTTATCCTCCATTTTCTTTATCACCTCTTCAGCCTTAGACCCAAACAAAACATTATGTTGAACAGGAGCATCCAGTAACTTTGCTTTCACTTGATCAGGCAAATTTTGTTCCTTTAACCAAGCATGCCTTCTAATGACTGTGCCAGTGGCAGCCGCCCTGCAAGAGGCCTCCAAAGCATCAAAACCACAGTGTAAGGTATGCTGCCCCACCTGCTCAGTAGCATGCATCAAATCATGTAACTCCTTATTGTCTGCACATCCAGAAATGGTACCCAGCTTTTGTTTCATAACAGACAAAAGGTATTGCTGATATTTTAACATACGAAATTGACAATTTAAAGCCCTAATAGATAAGGTAGCAGAAGTGTACACTTTTTCCCCCCATTTCTCCAAAGCTCTAAAATCCTTATCTGACGGAATAGGGTTCTTAGCAGTGGCGGCCTTAACACCCTTAGGACCCTCAGAAATGGTTTCTGGATCAGCAGTAGGATTTTTATAAAGAAACTGGTGGGAGTCAGGGACTCTAATATCTATCGGGCTTAGCAGGGGCCGGAGGAAAGGAGTCAGGAGTTAAATTAGACTCAGAAAAGACATCATCCACAATATCCAAAACAGGGGGAATAGCCAAAGGTCTGTGTTGGGGGAAGAAGGAAATCCCTAAGCCTTCTCTTAGATTCAGAGTACTCCTGTCCTTCCCAGTGAAAATGTTCCCTCATGTCATGTAAAGTTTCCCCAAAAGAATAATCCTCAGGAGGAGAAGCTGAAGGAATGGATTCCTCAGCATCAGAATCCTCATAAGGAGGAAAAGTATAATCCTGTTCAGAGGAAGACACTGAAGAGATAGATGCCTGATCAGAGGATTCATAATCCAATTCTTGTCTTGGCCTTTTGTCTGGAGGGGGATGTGAACCCCTAATCATAGTTAGCAAGTCCTCCGCCATTTTAAGCATTTGCTTTTGAGATTTAGGTCCCGGATCAGAGGAGGCCTGGGCTTGAGTCTTTGTTTTAGAAGAAGTCTTTGCCTTTATCTGAACCTGCGTAGGCCTGAAAACCCCCTCGGAAGCCAGTACCTGCACAGTGGCTCCGGACCCATCCGAGGGAGCATTATCCGAAGGTCCTGCACCTGGAGTATTCGAAGGCCTAGTTGGCTCCTCGTGGGAGTCCATTTCGGCAAGCAGTTCTGTAATGGCAGACGACAGGGGCTGCGAAAGCGCCTCACTGATGGCCGAACCGGCAGCTGGCTCTGATTGTAGACTGTCGTCTGATTTGGACTTCGGAGGCCTATCCTTATCCTTGCACCTTTTATGAGCTCCGGTAGTCGGAAGAGTGTCCGACGACATGTTATAATTAAATCGCCTCGCAAAGTAATGAAAAGCAAAATCGTATCTCTGTTTAATAGTAAGTTGATTAAATCTAGCACTAAACCGACAACTAGCTACGTCGTGGTCAGGGCCTAGACAGGGAATACATAAGAGTGAAAATCCTTATGAGATATTTGCTTCCCACATGAAATAAAATTATTAACTTTTTCTGACATCGGTCTAGAGCAAGAAAAAAAGTTTCCCCAACGGGGTACTTAGCTTTGAAAAGAAGAAAGTCGGAATGAAGCACCAAAAATAGCAGGAGTCAGCCGACCGGCACTTGCGAACTGCTTCCACCGCGCGGCAAGAAAGACTGAAGAACATGGTGTCGGCTTGGGAGCTTTGTACCCCTGGCGCTCTGACGTCAGGGAGGGTGACAGCACAGCCGACGCCGGACCCAGACTTTGGGATTCTGGCCGACAGAGGGCTGCCTGCAGGCAGGAAGAACCCTACAGTGATGACTGCAACAGTGAAACACGATGAACATCTGAAAAGTATTTGGGGAAGTAAGGGAGAGGAAATGAATGAGCAGTGTGACTTACACATGCTGAGAGGTCCAAATGCCTGTGGCCTACTGTCCTATTACAAAAGATATACCATTCTGGCCAGATTTAATGATGAAAAAGTATACTTAGTATAAAATATTGTTTGTCATATTATGTACTGAATGTATTCATTGTCAAGTGAGAGAATGATGCTTGCAGCCATGTGGCCTACCAAATTAAGCTGTTAAATATTTTATTTTACGCATCAGATCTTGAAAAAAATATAATTCAGTAAATTAATTGCTGAAATAAACTACTCAGGAGAATAACTACCCCAAACTCACAATAAGAAAACAAGATTTTTTAAGTTTTATTTCTGTTGCAAACTTCAAAAAAAAAAAAGAATCGTCCTCCTTGTGTAACATGTAATGTTATGCAATTGCAGATAAATAATCTTTAACTTCAGCTGGAGTGAGTCTTCTAAATCCAGCTTCATTACAGATGCCAACTTCTATGTTGTCTTCTGTCATTTGCCCTTCAAAACTCTCCTGTCAAAATAAAGTACAAAATCATTAAAATGATTTCTTATAGTATGTTAACAAATTAAATATGACTAAATGTCTTACCTTTAGTGTAAGAATAGCTGTGTGTATGGCATCTTCAAGTTCTAAGTCTTCATTATATCTGTAAAGATAAAGTTAATGTGCATTTGCATTCTCATAAAAGTGGTACTACTACTAAGAAATAGATGCAAGAAAAACAGCTATAACAATAATAAAAGAAAAAAAAAGTAGCACAAATTGCTATATCCAGTGATTACAGTGTCTAACTTACTCAAACACAAAATCTCAAAATTCTAGGATTTGCAAGCAGAAATGAGAAATGTGGAAGAAAGACCTCCAAACATATAGCAGGAGCAGTAACAGGACTAACAGAATTTAAAATCGTATTTAAATATGCTACCAAAACATAATGCATACGAACTGCAGAAGGTGCCAAACCTGATTATAGTGACGGTGCTGAGAACAGTACTCTTTGATAACATCAAACACTGAAACAATACTAATTATATGACCTTCAATTATGCCCTGACTTAAGAATGGGGGATCTATTCCTGTCAAGGTATGCAAAAAACCCTACACATTTGGAGTAATTAAGCCATAATACTATCTATGTGCATTGTGGTTCCTGCTTCACCCAGCAATTCACAAAACTAATGCAAACAAATAAAACCATTAGAAGATCTAGGAATCCTAGGCTGACAGTGAACGAAAATAGAATCTTGGATTAAAGTGCATTGGTAATAAGGCACTCTAATAAACCTGAACTTAAGAAACATCAGGCGAGCATTAATGTAACATTAGCATGCAAGCTGTTAAGACATATGGCCAAGTAAAGCAGAAAATGCAGTTAAGAAATTGTGGTGGCATATTATACTTTTAGGTTGCTTAAAGATCTACCAAGAATCGACTGATTTCTTGTAACATGAATAAAATCGTTTAACTGAAAAAAAAAAATCAAAATGTTACTTGATCTTTAACTTCACATGGTGTTTTCCTGGGCAGGGACAGTTGAACAAAAAGTACAGTTGTGTACACTTACCATAAATGTAGATGTTAGAGTGTATTCACTGTTGCGGTAATCACATTTGGGTTATATGCTTGCAGTAGCCCTCAGTCGGCCTGATTATCAAAGTCTTGGGTCCTGCGTCGGTTGTTGTCTCATCTTCCATGACGTCAGGTAGTCGGTGGTATAAAGCAAGCAGCCGACGTCATTACATCAGTTTTTCTTGCCATAGAGGTCAGGTGCCCCACAATGGGAAGCAATTATATACAAGGTTACACCTCCAACAAAAAAGCAAATACACCAAAATGCTTTAAGCATAGTAAACAAGAATAGAGGTATAGTCAATAGAAGTCAGGGGGCTGGAGGGAGGGTAACCAGGACTGCAACAGTGAATACACTCGAACATCTACATTTATGGTAAGTGTACACAACTGTACTATGTTCTTCGTGTTTCACTGTTGCAGTCATAACATTTGGGTAGATTCCCAAACCAAAGGATGGGAGGAGGTAACTAGATAGCATTAAGACCAGCTACAAGGCCCTGCAAGACTGCAGTGGCAAAGCCAGTTCTGGATTTAGAAAAAATTGGCAAGTGGTAATGCTTGGTATGTACAGAACTCCAGGTAGCAACTTCTACGATGTCCCTGGTAGGGACACCTCTGAGAAAGGCTGTAGAGGTAGATGCAGCCCTGGTTGAATGTGAGTTTTCCATGGTGCTTACAGCAGAAATGAATGCAATGGCCTATCCACTTAGAAATGGTTTGCTTTGAAACAGCCTTCCCCTCTGCCCCTGCAGCAAATGCAACCAGCAGCTGTTCAGATTCCCTGAGAGGTTTAGTCCGGTCCAAGTAAAATCTAAGTTGTCTGTGCACGTCCAAGGAGTGCAGTATTCGTTCCCCTTTGTTCGGTGGATTAGAAAAGAAGGTTGGCAAATGAATGGACTGATTAAAGGCCACACTGGATACCACCTTGGGTATGAAGGAGGGATTGGTTCTGAGGGACACCCTGTCCGCATGAGATGATGAAAGGCTCCACAGCCATGAGGGCCTGTAATTCAGATACCCTTCTTGCTGAAGTGATGGCTAGAAGAAAGGCTGTTTTCCAAGAAAGGAATTTCAACTCTGCATTTGCAGCTGGCTCAAAGGGAGGTAGAGTGAGCTTTTCCAATACAAAGTTAAGGTCCCAGGCAGGAGTAGGGGCTCTCCTGGGTGGTCTTAAGTTTTTGGCCCCTCTGAGGAATTGCTTCAGCAGTGGATGAGAGAAGAGGGGTGGTTCTGTATTGTAATGAGCTGAAATGGCTGAGGCATGAATTTTGATGGAGGAAAAGGAAAGGCCCTTGTGAAGCATCTCAGTTAAATATTGAAGAATCTGAGGCAAATTGGGCACTGCTGTGCCCATCCTCTGAGTTTGGCTCCAAGAACAGAATCTTTTCCATTTTTCAGCATAGGATTTTCTAGTACTAGGCCTCCTTGCCTCCAGAATGACATCTATTACTTGCTTACTGAGGGATGGCAACGGAGAGATCAGGTAATTAGCCAGGCTGCCAGGTTCAGGGTTTGAAGCTGTGGGTGCAGAATCTGGCCCTCCTGCTGAGATAGAGTAGGGGTCTGAGGCAGGTGCTATGGTGCCAGCAGTGACACACACTGCAAGAGGGGGTACCAGAGTTGGCGTGGCCAGTCTGGTGCAATCAGTATTGTCCTTGGTTTGCCCTGTTTGATCTTCAGTAGTACCTTGGAGAGGAGAGGCAGAGGGGGAAAAGCATAAACTGATAGGTTTTTCTTGGTGAAGGACAGGGCATCCACTTTCCAAGCTTGTTTGTGCAGAATTTGTCCAATTGGTAGTTCTAGGGGGAGGCAAACAGGTCCATCTCTGGGCTCCCCCATTTGTTTCAACATGTTGAATATCTTTGGTTCCAGTTTCCATTCGTGTGGGTCCATGAGATTTCTGCTTAGTTCGTCTGCCAGTGTATTTAGCTTTCCTGGCAGGAATTGAGCCTGTAGGTGCACTTGGTAGTTCAAGGCTGTGATCCACAGAGCCATGGCTAGTCTGCAGAGAGGGTATGAGTGGGCTCCGCTCTGCTTGTTTATGTATCACATAACAGTGGTTTTGTCCATCTTTACCAGTAATTGCCCTGAAGAATGTGGTCCTTGAAGGCTGTCGGAGCATTCTGTACAGCTAACATTTCTTTTTGATTGATATGCAGGTGCATTTGACTTGGGTTCCATTTGCCCTGAATGCAGTGCCCTGCCAAGTGAGCCCCCATGCATAGTCCGATGTGTCTCTTAGGGTTTGGGCGGCAGGGGGTAGAGTGAATGGCAGTCCCTTGTTTTGGTGGCAGGCCTCTGCCCACCAAAGGAACTCTATCTGTAGACAAGGTATGATAGGAATCATTGATTCTAGATCCTGAAAATGTTGACACCATAGGCTTTTTAGATACCATTGTAGTTTCCTCATATGCAGTCTTACATATGGAATTAGTAGAATGCAGGAGGCCATGAACCCCAGGGCTTGCAGTATTTTCCTTGCAGATAGCTGGGTCTTTGTGGCCAGTAGTTTGAAGCAGGCTGTCACATGAACTATATTCTCTGGCGTGAGGTAGGCCATCTGGGAAGTTGTAGTCACGCTTGCTCCCAGGAATACAATTTGTTGGCAAGGTACAAGATGTGATTCCTTTTCATTTATGGTGTACCCCAGAGAAGTTAGCAATTTCTTTACAAATGCCAGATGATTTAATAGTATGCCCTGGCTTTCTACCTGAATTAGACAATCGTCCAGGTATGGGTATATTTGAATATTTCTCTGCCTGCAAAATGCAATGACTGCAGCTAGGCACTTTGCGAATACCCTGGGCGCAGTAGATAAGCCAAAGGGCAGTGCAGAGAACTGCCAGTGCATGTAGCCTGCTCTGAAGCATAGGTATTCTTCTGCAAGATTCCCTATGTGCAGGGTAGGCTTTCTTTAAATCCAGTGTTGCCAACCTGGCATCTTTAGACAAACCAAAAAGCCAAAAAACAAACTGATAATCCACAAAATCCGACTGATAACTGTGAGCTAAGGAACTTGTAAATAAAATACAAATTTATTCTTATCGAATGAAGCGCTTTTCGTTGGCACAAATGTGTCAACTTCTTCAGATTCAAAACAGTTTTGTGAAATACACACACCACTTAAAAACAACTTACTCATCATGTGATCAGCATCAGCTGGTGCTGCTGTTCTAAAGCCTGCTCATATTAAAAGTGGTATTACATATAAAAAGCAGTGATAAAACACATTGTGCACACTGGTACAACATTCAACAGACTAATAAAACCTAATCTAAATTAAGCAGATTGACTACGCATAGCAGCCAATATCGACTACTTAATGATAAAAAAATCAATTAATGTTAGAGTTAAACAGGTTAAACTTATGGCAGTCCTGATTGAATAACAATCCTAAGAAGTCAGAAATTGTCCACCAACAAGTTGTTTAACTTGTTTAACTGTAACATTAATTGATTTTTTTTATCATTAAGCAGTCGATATTAGCTGCTATGCGTAGTCAATCTGCTTAATTTAGATTAGGTTTTATTAGTCTGTTAAATGTTGTACCAGTGTGCACAATGTGTTTTATCACTGCTTTTTATATGTAATACCACTTTAAATATGAGCAGGCTTTAGAACAGCAGCACCAGCTGATGCTGATCACATGATAAGAGTAAGTTGTTTTAAGTGGTGTGTGTATTTCACAAAACTGTTTTGAATCTGAAGAAGTTGACACATTTGTGCAACGAAAGCTTTCATTCGATAAGAATAAATTTGTATTTTATTTATAAGTTCCTTGGCTCACAGTTATCAGTCGGATTTTGTGGACAACCAGGTATCTTTGCATAGCATGAGAAGAAGCTGATGAAGAGTTAGCATCTTGAATTTTGGGACTACCAAAAATGTGTTTAGGATAGACAGGTCCAGGATAGGACACCAGGAATTGTCTTTTCTGGGTACCAGGAAAAGTCTTGAGTAGAAACCTTGCCCCCATTCTTCTTCTGTCACAGGTTGAATAGACCTGATGCTTAGAAGAGCAAGAACCTGCTGTTGAGCCTCTGCCCACTGATTTGCGGGTAGGTCTGGCCAACCGTTTGGGGTTGGCAAGGTGTGGAAGTGGAATCTGTATCCTTAAAAAAACTATATTTAAAACCCATTTGTCCTGGGTAATGAGTTCCCAGATTTTTGCATGCAGTGTGATCGTTCCCCTAAGGGAGCAGGCAGCTGATCAGGGCTTGGAGGGTTTAAGGTTAAGTCATTGTGACATTTTTCCATAGGGGTGTCTTACTACTTCCAGCTTTGGAAGTGGAAGCCCCCCCACTGCTTAGGTCTGTGAGTGCCTTGAGACTGTAGCCTAGGTGGTCTGCTGTTCCTGGGTTTGGACTGAGAAGGCCTGGAAGAGGCAGGAAAGGACCAGTTCTTAGAAGGCCAATGCCTGCTAAATCTGGGAGGCTGTACTTGCAGGAAATCTTTAACAGTTTGCATAGATTTAGCTTTTTCCTCCATCTTTTTAAGGACGACTTCTGTTGTTGCCAAACAGGCGGTCTTAGTTTAAGGGACATCCAGTAATTTAGCTTTTACATGATCTGGCAAATTTTGCTCCTTAGGCCAAGCATGCCTTCTAAGTACAGACCCAGTGACAGCAGCTCTGCAAGATGCTTCTAGAGTCTCAAAACCACATTGCAAAGTATGTTAACCAACTTGTTCAGAAGAATGCATTAAATCCTGTAATTCTTTATCTTAAGCACAGTCGGGAATCAACATCATTTTCTGTTTAAGTAGTCCCATAATATGCTGCTGATACTTTAACATATGAAACTGTCAGTTTAAGGCCCTAATGGCCAAAGTAGCAGAAGTGTACTCCTTCTTACCCCATCTGTCCAAGGCCCTGTAAACTCTATTAGAGGGGGTAGGGTTTCTGGCAGTAGTAGCCTTAATGCCTTTGGGTCCTTGGGAAATGGTCTCTGGGTCCGCAGTAGGATTCTTGAAGAGAAACTTGTGAGAATCAGGTACTCTGTAATACTCTAATACCTGTCAAGCTTCCTGGGAGCTGGAGGTAAAGTGTCTGGGGCCAGGCTAGATTCCAAGAAGGCATCAGCTACAATGTCCAGGACAGGAGGGATAGCTAAAGGCCTGTGCTGAGGGAGGAGTAAGAATTTCCTAAGCCTCTTTTTGGGGTCAGAGTAATCCTGGCATTCCCAATGGAAATGCTCCCTAAGAGTGTGCAAGGTTTCACCAAAAGAAAAATCTTCTGGAGGGGAAGCAGAGGGACTGGAATCCTCTGCATCAGAATCCTCATAGGTAGATAAGGGCAAATCCTAGTAATCAGAAGAAACAAATTTCAGAATCCAGATCAGAAGAATCAGAAGGAAAATCAGTTCTAGGTCTCTCAGAGGGTGAAGGCTGGCTTCCCCTAATTAAAGTAATAAGGTCTTCAGCCAGTCTTGTTTTTTTTTTTTTTAGGCATATGGGCTGGACCATGCAGTTTGGACGTCGTTTTTTTAGGCATGGGTCGAGTTTTAGGCCTTGAAGAAGATGTCGTTGGTTTGAAATTCAAGTCAGTAGGCCTGAATACACCCTCAGAAGCCGGTGCCTGCATAGCGGCTCCAGACGCATCCAAGGTACAGACGTCCGCAGGTTCCATAGTCGAAGAAGCATCTCACGGCATACCGGACTCAGAATGGATCTCAGTAGAGGCCTGCAAATCTGAAGTATCTGGGGCTGCGAAAGCGCCTCACTGTGTACCAGCGAAACGGCGACTAGCTTAACGGAAGCATCGTCGGCAGCTTTGGACCTATGCGGTCCGTCTTTATCTTTACTTTTTTCGGAATGTCGGTAGTCGGATGGTTTATCGAAGCCATTTCTGGATAGTTAAACAGAGTACCAAAATAATTTGCTGCAAAAAGAAACACGACGAATAGTCCGGGGGTTGAATAAGCCACAAAACCGACCGTGAGGGATGTCGTGGTCTGGGCCTAAGCAAGGAATGCAGTATGAATGAAAATCTTTGAGGTATTTGCTTTCCACAGGTAATACAATTGTCAACTTTTACTGACATTGGTTAAGAGCAAGAAAAAAGATCCCCGACATATAAAGCCATGTCCAACCCGGAATTAATGGACATGCTGCACCTCAGAAAATCCAAATCCCATCGAGCTACTCGCTCGAGAGACTTGAACCTCAGCACTGAAATAAACAGGACATGCTGGAGGGACAGATTCATAACCCAGAGGCTCCCTTCACTCTGGAATAAAATCCCAGTCCAGGTTAGGCAGAGTCCCTCATTGACTCTCCAAGAGGAATCTTGATAAGTGGATGGGAGATTGTACGTTTACCCCGGGTATCACTTCTGTGTCACTGTTAGACAGAGGCACAGTATACTAACCTCGAAAAAGGGCATAGCAAAATTAATTTAAAATGGGTGGTGAAAGCCAAACACACTCTGGCTAGGCTTATAAATGCCCTAGGGCAGATAGCCTAGTATGAACCTATAAGGCTGCAATCACAGGGGTCAGACATTTTAAAAGGTTTTGGGTGCAGAAGCCAAGCCAAAAAGGAAATAAAACTGTTACTAGGATACACCTACCTTTAACCTTTGGGGGGGGGGGCACCTGAAATCACTATGGAAAATGCCCAGGGGGAGGTGTTATTGACATCTTTGTTCTGGAAGAGGTTCTACAGTTTGACAGAGGGAGTGACTCAGCATCTGTTGAAAAAAAGGAATTATACTGGCAGGTGTTTAGATGCCACTAACCCCCCCCCCCCCCCGGCATTAATGACAAAATATCTATTAGTTTATTACTAATGAAAAGAATACAGATTTAAAATTCAACTTTATGAATGGTGGATCACATTTTGGATTGGAATGCTGTGATTAATCATAAAAAATTATTTTATTTTATTTTATGATTGTGTATAAAGACATTAATTAGTAGGTCCTGTGGAATGAATAAAAAACAAAATTTATTAACAGTTAAATTTATCAATTTTTGTTGTTCAGGATCTATAGTTTGCATATTTAAAGAGTACTGATTTATAATGATCAAACAATGTAATTTGTCAAACGTGATTTGTTGTTCGACCAGTAGATGGCAGTGCATTACAGTTTAAGGAGCTAACGGAGGGGGAGTCTGGATCTGAAGTTGTTCACTGAAATTGTGAATGAAAGCGCGTATGAGAATTGAGGCATTAAAAACGTGCAGTCTTGTTGGTGTCTACAAGTGTTTCTTTTTTGGTTACTATAGTGTTTTTGTAGACAGATTTTTGTTTTGAGCGCGAAACCTCACCACAACAATAAATAGAACATGCTGGAGGGATGGATTCCTGTCCCAGAGACTCCCCATGCTTTGGAACAAAATTCCAAACTACATTAGGCAGAGCCCCTCACTAACACTCTTCAAGCGAAACCTTGACGAGTGGATGGGTAACAGAAAATACACCCCTGGGATCACTTCATTGGCTCTGCTTGACAGAGGATCAGTTAATTAATCAATGGGGCGGCGAAAGCAGACACACTCAGGCTAGGCTTATAAATGCCCTCGGGCAGATAGCCTAATACCTACTTATGAACCAACCAACGAGAATGTCTGTGTTACTTCTTTTAAACTTTATTTCTAGTTTACTCTTTGGTTATAATGTAAATATTTTTTACATTTTCACATGTGGTATACAACCATTACAACATCAGCTCTTTTCTGTTTTGCACAGATACAAAGTGATTACACTACCTTTTTTCCAAGAAAGTTTTTCCATTGACATAGTTCTTTCCCATAGCTGTAGCTTTCCACGCAAAGTAGGCACCCTAAAAAACAAAAAGCAAAAAAACAATTAGCATTACATTCTTCCATGCTTCTCTTTTCTTACAAGGATATCCTGAATTAAACACCATACTGTATAAAAGAAACACATAAGAAAAGTTAGAAACAACCGGCAATGGTGACATACTCACTACAATAGTAGACCTAAAACTGTAAGCGGTGATCACTAAAACAAGAGATCTGCAAAGGACAACTACATTCATAAGTCAGAGAATACCTGGCCTAACAGTGAAAGTAAGACCTTGTGTACCTGCCATGAAATAAGTAGTACATGTTCCAGGATTTATAAACTGAAGCCCCAAGTGGCTTTTCAACAGCCACAATGCTAACTGGACAATAATACTTGGAGGGGGTATATACCCCAATGCCAGACCCACTTATCAAACTCCAGACCCCACCAAGCCAGCTCCCACACATCTCAAAACAGCATAGGGTTACCTCTCAAACAACCTAGCTCTAAAAATACCACACAGTAACTGTCATATCAAATCACTTAAGTTCATGAATGTGCAGCCCACTACTCCCCTGATCTCTTCACAGCTACAGAAATCTGGTTACAGCTAATTACCAAAGACACAGAAATACTCTAACCAGAGTATAATAATATACTCAAGACTAAACGGAATCTACAAAAATGTTTTAGATCTCTCCATTTACCATGACACGACACCCACTTCCAAAAATGCTGAACTTTTCAAATCACACATCTGTAGCCATCACAAATCTGTACATGCCATACAGACCATCCGTTAACATTCTCATCCTGGACGAGATCCTCTCCTGGATCTCGGCTACCATAAGACTGGACACCTTCTTGCTAGGAGATATTAACACAGACTGGCAAAAAATAGCCCTACAAAACCCAACAAAATCAATTCAGCTATATGGCTTCTCCCAACTGATCAAGCTATAATTAACAAGGCCACATCTAAAGAAGCTATCCTAAACTGGATTTACCAGCTAAGGTAAATGATCAGGCACCCCCAAAGGCAACACAAAGTTTAATCACTAGAACAGACTCCTCAGTAACTTCAAAAAAAAAAAAAAAAACACATTTACTTCCCAGCTAGCCTGCTCCAGAACTACTGGGCTCCACTTAAAATTCTTCTTGATGAAGCAGTATTCCTAAATACCCTGGCAGAGCAAGCACTATTAAGAGCCAAGAGAATTAAAAACAAACCAGCTCCTTAGTGAAGTACATTAAAATAACTCATGCAACTTAAGAGATAAAAGCCTGGAAGTCATGGCTAGAAACAAAGTCTCAAACATCCCTGTAACAATACAGGCAGTTACAAAACCATAGCAAATGATGCAAAAAACATGGCAAAAAAAAAATTATAACAGCAATAGCCAAAATTCAATTAAAAAAAAAAAAAAAAAAACCTTCTGGAAATCTATAAATACATTCCACAGTTCTGGAAAATCAACCCAACCCAGACCATTCCCAACCAATAACTCCCAAAGCATTGCTTCACAGTTTACCTCACATTTTATAAATACAGTAACCTTCCTCCTACCAAACAAAACTACTACAAATCTAGCCATCCCACCACAAACAATGAAGCCACCACAGAAAGTACAGCTGTGTACACTTACCATAAATGCAGATGTTCGAGTGTATTCACTGTTGCAGTCATTACATTTGGGTAATCTGCTGGCAGGTTGCCCTCAGTCGGCCTGATTAACAAAGTCTTGGGTCCTGCATCGGTTGCTGTCCCTTCTTCCATGACGTCAGGGGTATAAAACATGCAGCCGACGCCATTACATCAGTTTTCCTTGCCCCAGATGTCAGGTGCCCCCCCAAATGGGGAACATATATATATATATATATATATATATATATATGTATAAATATATATAAAAGTATAAAATTTAAAACACAAAAAGTATACCTCCAAACAAAAGCAAATACACCCAAAAAGGCTTTTAAGCATAGTAAAAGAAAGGAGAGGTATAGTAAGAGAAAAACGGGGCTGGAGGGTGGGTAACCAGGACTGCAACAGTGAATACACTTGAACATCTACATTTATGGTAAGTGTACACAACTGTACTATGTTCTTAGTGTTTCACTGTTGCAGTCATTACATTTGGGTAGAATCCCAAAGCTATGGTTGGGAGGATGGATTTATACAGCATCAGGAGCAGCTGTACGGCCCTGCAGGACAGCAGTGGCAAAGCCAGCTCTGGATTTAGAGAAGAGAGGTAAATGGTAATGTTTGGTGAACGTATGAACTGAACTCCAGGTAGCAGCTTCTAGAATGTCTCTGGTAGGAACCCCTCTGAGAAAGGCTGCAGAAGTAGATGCAGCCCTGGTGGAATGAGACCTGATCCCCTTGGGGATAGGTTTACCATGGTGCAATTAGCAGAAACTAACGCAATGGCTTATCCATTTGGAAATAGTCTGCTTTGAAATAGCATTTCCCTCTGCCCCTGCAGCAAATGCCACCAATAGTTGTTCAGATTTTCTTAGAGATTTCATCCTGTTTAAGTAGAATCTATGTTGTCTGTGTACATCCAATGAATGCAAAATCCGCTCACCCTTGTTTTGTGGATTGGGGAAGAAAGTTGGCAGATGAATGGTCTGATTAAGAGCCACACTGGATACCACCTTAGGCATGAAAGATGGATTGGTCCTGGGAGCCATTCTGTCCGGATGAAAAATAATGAAAGGCTCCACTGCCATAAGAGCCTGTTATTCTGAAATCCTTCTAGCTGAAGTGACTGCTAAAAGGAAAGCTCTTTTCCAGGAGAGAAATTTTAGGTCTGCAGTAGCAGCCGGCTCAAAAGGAGGGAGAGTGAGTTTTTCCAAAACAAAACTGAGGTCCCATGCCAGAGTTGGTGCTCTCCTGGGAGGTCTTAAAATTTTTGGCCCCTCTGAGATACTGCTTTAGCAGAGAATGAGAGACGATGGGAGGTTCTGAGTTGTAATGAGCTGAGATGGCAGAGGCATGGATTTTTATGAAAGAAAAAGATAGGCCCTTGTGAAGCATCTCAGTTAAGTATTGCAGAATCTGAAGAATATTGGGCATTGCTGTGCTTATTCCTTGTGATTGGTTCCAGGCACAGAATCTTTTCCACTTGTCAGCATAAGATTTTCTAGTACTAGGCCTTCTAGCCTCCGAAATGACATCCATCACTGGTTTGCTGAGGGATGCCAAGGGTGAAATTAGTCGATTAGCCACACTGCAAGATTCAAAGTTTGGAGCAGTGTGCGCAGAATTTGGTAGTTCTACTGATACAGTAGGTAAGGTGTCTGAGGCAGGTGCCACGGAGGAAGGTGTGACACATTGCGCAGCAGTGGGTACCAGTGATGGCGAGGCCAGTCTGGAGCAAGCAATCATTTTTGGTTTGTCCTGTTTGACTTTTAGTAGAACTCTGGAGAGCAGAGGCAGAGGGAGAAAAGCATAGACTGATAGGTTTTTCCAGCTGAATGATACAGCATCCACTTTCCAAGCTTTTTTGTGATGAATTCCTGTGCAGAATTTGTCCAACTGATAGTTCTGGGGTGAGGCAAAAAGATCCATGTCTGGGTTCCCCCATTTGTGTGCCAACATGTTGAAAGCTTGTGGTTCCAATTTCCATTCGTGTGGGTCCATAAGATTTCTGCTTAGTTCATCTGCCAGAGTATTTAGCTGTCCTGGCAGGAATTGAGCTTATAGTTGTACCTGATAGGTCAAGGCAGTGCTCCACAATGCCATTGCTAGTCTGCAAAGGGGGTAGGAATGTGTGTCCCCCTGCTTGTTTATGTACCACATAACTGTGGTGTTGTCTGTCTATCATTAGTTGTCCTGGATGAAGGTAGTCCTTGAAGGCTGCCAACGCATTCTGTACAGCTAGCATCTCTTTCTGATTGATATGTAGGTGCATTTGATTTGGGCTCCATTTGCCCTGAATGCATTTCCCTGCCAGATGAGCCCCCCCAAGCAGAGTCTAATGCATCTGTTAGGGTTTGGGCGGCAGGGGGTGGAGTGAATGGCAGTCTCTTGTTTTGGTGGCAGGCCTCTGCCCACCATAGGAACTCCAGTTGCAGGCAAGGTATAATAGGAATCATTGTTTCCAGGCTGTGACAATGTTGACTCCATAAACTATATGGAATTAGAAGAATGCAGGAGGCCATGAACCTCAAGGCCTGCAGAATTTGTCTTGCAGATAGCTGGGTTTTTGTGGCCACCTGTTTGAAATAAGTCATGAATTGAATTTGCTTTTCTGGCGTAAGCCAAGTCATCTGGGCAGTTGTATTCAAGCTTGCACCCTGGAATGTAATTTTTTGAGAGAGTACCAGTTGTGATTTCTTTTCGTTTATGGTGTACCCTAAACAAGTCAGAACCTTTTTTACAAACGCCAGATGCTTTAGAAGAATGCCCTTGTTTTCTGCCTGAATTAGACAATCGTCCAGGTATAGCTATATTTGAATATTTCTTTACCTGCAAAATGCAATTACTGGTGCCAGGCACTTTGTGAAGACCCTGGGCGCAGTAGATAAGCCAAAGGCAGTGCAGAGAACTGGTAATGCAAGCAGCCTGCTTTGAAGCGGAGGTATCTTCTGCAAGATTCCCCGATTGGGATATGCAGGTAAGCCTCTTAAGTCTAGAGTTACCAACCAGGCATCTTTGCCTAGCATAGATAGTAACTGTTGAAGAGTCAGCATCTTGAATTTTGGAATGTCCAGAAATGTGTTTAGAGTGGATAAGTCCAGAATTGGACGCATTGATTTGTCTTTCCTGGGTACCAGGAAAAGTCTGGAATAGAAACCTTGTCCCTTTTCCTCTTCTGGCACTGGTTGAATAGCCCCCATGTTCATGAGGGACAGAACTTGTTTCTGGGCCTCTGCCTACTGATTTGGGGGCAGATCTGGCCATCCGTTTGGAAAGCAACGTGTGGAAGTGAAATCTGTATCCCTGGGATACTATATTGAAAACCGATTTGTCCTAGGTAATAAGTTGCCAGTTTCGTGCATGAAGTGCTAGTTCCCCCCCCCCCCCCAAAGGGGCGGCTTAGAGGCAAGTGCTTGATAATTGTAGAGGGAAGTCATTGAGGCCGTTTACCATAGAGAGGTGCCTTGGTGCTTCCATATTTGGAGGTGGAGGCACCCCATTGTTTTGTTCTAAAAGTTCCTTGTGACTGAAACCTGGAGCCTTTGGAATGTCTTGATTTGAATTGAGTGGCTCTCGAGGGGACTGGAAAGGACCAGTTCTTAGTAGGCCAGTGCCTACTAAATTTGGGAGGTTGCACTTGTAAGAAATCTTTCACAGTTTGCATAGATTTAGCTTTATCTTCCATCTTTAACACTGCTTCAGCCTGATTACCAAAGAGACGGTCCTGTTGTAAAGCAGCATCCAACAGTTTTGCTTTAACATGGTCAGACAGTCTGCTCTCTGAGCCAAGCATACCTTCTTAGCACAGATCCAGTTACAGCAGCACTGCAAGAGGCCTCCAAGGAATCAAAACCACATTGCAAAGTATGTTTTCCAACTTGTTCAGCTGAATGCAATAAATCCTGCAATTCTTTATTTTCCACAGTCCGAGATTAACATCATTTTCTGTTTTAGTCCCATGATATGCTGTTGATATTTAAGCATATGAAATTGACAGTTTAAAGCCCTAATTGCCAAGGTTGCAGACGTGTAAACCTTCTTACCCAATCTATCCAGCACCCTGGAATCTCTATCAGAAGGGGTAGGATTTTTGGCAGTAAAGGCCTTAAATGCCCTTGGGACCCTGAGAACTGGTTTCAGGATCAGCAGTAGGGTTTCTGAAAAGGAATTTGTGGGAGTCAGGAACCCTGTAGTATCTGTCTGGCTTACAAGGAGCTGGAGGCAGAGAGTCAGGAGTCATACTAGATTCTGAAAAAAACAAACAATGTCTAGAACAGGAGTTATAGCCAAGGGCCTATGCTGAGGAAGTAGAAGAAAATCCCCAAGTCTCTTTTTAGATACAGATAAATCCCAACTTTCCCAGTGGAAATGTTCCCTTAAGGCATGTAAAGTTTCCCCAAAAGAAAAATCCTCAGGGGGATAGGCAGAAGGAATGGAATAATCTGCATTAGAGTCCTCATAAGCAGGAATAGACAAATCCTGTTCATTAGAAGAATCAGAAGAAATAGAATCCTGTTCAGAAGATTCATAATCAATGTCTTGCCTAGGCCTCTTAGGAGGAGGGTGCTGGCTACCCCTGATCAGAGTAATTAAATCCTTATCCATTTTGATAATTTGTTTTTTAGGCATAGAGGCCTGCACATGGGGCCCAGATGTCGGTTTTTTAGACATACATTTAGATTTTGGCTTTAGTTTTGAAGATGGTGTCTGTCTAATATACAAATCTGTAGGCCTGTAAACACCCTCAGAAGCCGGTGCCTGCACAGCGGCTCCAGACCCATCTAAGGTAGAGGCATCCGCGAGTTCCCTAATCGCGGCATACCGGACTCCGAATGGGTCTCGGTAGAGGCCTGCGAATCAGTAGTGGGCATCAGGGGCTGCGAAAGCGCCTCACCGAGAACCAGCGACTGGCTTAGGAGAAGCTTTGTCGGTTTTGGACCTCGACGGTCTGTCTCTTTCTTTATGTTTTTTAGGTATTCAGGTAGTCGGATTGCTAACAGACGACACTTCTGGATAGTTGAATCTTGAGCCAAAATATTTAGAAGCAAAAATATACAGACGTTTAATCATGCATTGATTAATTTTAGCACAAAACAGACAGCAAGGCACATTGTGGTCAGGGCCTAGGAAAGGAATACAGTACAAATGAAAATCCTTGAGGTATTTGCTTCCCACAAGTAATGCAATTTTATTTACTTTTACTGACATCGGTAAGGAGCAAGAAAAAGTTTCCCCAATAAGGTACTTAGCTTTTAGTTGAAGACTTTGGTTCCGAAACTGAAAAAACAAAGATTCAGGAGTCTGCCAACCGGCACATGCGAACTGCTTCTGCTTTGGGCACCGCGTGGCAAGAAAGACTGATGTAATGGTGTCGGCTGCATGTTTTATACCCCTAACGACCTGACGTCATAAAAGAAGGGACAGCAACTGACGCAGGACCCAAGACTTTGTTAATCAGGCCAACTGAGGGCAACCTGCCAGCAGATTACCAAAATGTAATGACTGCAACAGTGAAACATGAACATCTTCATATTCACTCCAGTTTCAACATCTACAGTTAAAAAATACCTACGCTCCCTTAGGACAACCACTACTGCCCCCAATCAACCTTCATATAAATACCTCAAACTTGCTGCAGATAGCCCTTAATATCCTGTCTCATTATAACAAACCTCTCTATCCAAGAAAATAATGTACCCACCTTACGAAAAAAAATCTTACATAACACTCCTCTCCATAAAGGAGGCACGTCAACAGGGCTCACAAAACACAGACCAACAGCCACAGTACAAAGTGCAGATGACTCCACTCCAATGCACTGCTAGGACACTACCCATGCTCCACATATTCAACCAGAAATCCTTCTCCAGAGAAACATGGCTCAAAAATGCAACTACTCTTGAATCCCCTCCTCAAAAACAAAAAAAGTACAGATGTAATGTGGTCCTATCTCGCCTACATTCATTACGGACAGGCTCGGAGCCGAGAATCGGCTCCGACTCGACCTCTATAACTAGCACGAAGTCTGTAATTGGCTGGGCTAAGCCTGCATCCCAGGATGCACCATGCCCAAACCCCCAGATCTCGTTTGCCGCTCGTTGAGTGAAGACATGGTCTCGAGCTTGGCTGTGGCTAAGTACTTTATTGAACTATTTACTTAGTTTTCTGTGGAATATTTTCCAACCAAAAGCTATTTTAATAGCTACGTTTTGTGTCTGGGTGTTTTTTTTTTTTACCTTTGATAATTGTAGTTGTGGTATACTTGTGTTTTGGTGGGCTAGGCCTGTTTAAGTTAGAGGGCCTTAGCTCTTTTGTGCGTCTCTCCTTGGTTTCTTTTAGGGGCGTTTGAGTTAAGAGTCCCTTCTCCTCCCTTCGTGTTGGTGTCGTTTTGTGTGGCTTTAAAAATGTCAGGCAAAGATCAGAAGGAGCATAGGCTTTCTGGGTTCAAAAAGTGCGCCAAATGTTCATATAAGATGTCTTTAACTGATGGCCATGCCATCTGTGTATACTGTTTGGGAGCTACTGTACTTTTGTACCTACCATAAATGTAGATGTTAGAGTGTATACCCTGCTGCAGTCATCACACTTGGGTTATCCTGTCGTCAGGCGGTCCCACAGTCGGCCTGAATTCCAAAGTCTTGGTCCGGCGTCAGTTGCTGTCGCTTCTTCCCTGACATCAGTGCACCAGGGGTATACAAGAGGTATCCGACGCCATTTTCTTCAGTTTTTCTTGCCCCAGATGTCAGGTGCCCCCCCAAAAGGTGGTCAGTAGATAGTACCAATAATAAAAGTTTAGCACAAACAAAACATCCCTCCAACTATAAGCAAATACACCACAAAGGTTGTATCAGATTTTAAGGTATTGAAAGGTTTCAGGTAGGTCAGAGGGGATGGAGGGAGGGTAACCCGGACTGCAGCAGGGTATACACTCTAACATCTACATTTATGGTAGGTACAAAACTGTACTATGTTCATCGTGTTACCCTGCTGCAGTCACCACACTTGGGTAGAATCCCAAAGCTAAGGATGGGAGGTGGAGTCAAACAGGGTTAGAGGAGGCTAGAAGGCCCTGCAAAACTGCAGTGGCGAAGCCAGCTCTAGACTTAAAGTGGTAAGTGATAGTGTTTGGTGAAGGTGTGTACTGAACGCCAAGTTGCACCCTCCAGAATATCCTTGGTTGGCACCCCCCTGAGGAAGGCTGTAGATGTAGCTGTTGCCCTGGTGGAGTGGGGCCTTATGCTAGCAGGAACTGGTTTTCCATGATGGGTGTAGCAAAAACGTATGCAATGTCCTATCCATTTGGAAATGGTCTGTTTTGAGATAGCCTTTCCTTGTGATGCTGTAGCATAGGATACGAAAAGCTGGTCAGATTTTCTGAAAACCTTAGTTTTATCCAAGTAGTAACATAGATGCCTGTGAATGTCCAAGGAGTGCAGGAGTCTTTCTCCTTTGTTCTGTGTATTTGGGAAGAAGGTGGGTAAATGGATGGTTTGATTTAGAGCCACACTGGATACCACCTTTGGCACAAAGGAGGGGTTAGTTCGTAGAGAAACTCTGTCTTGATGAAAAATGAGGAAAGGCTCTACTGCCATTAGTGCCTGTAGCTCTGAGACTCTTCTGGCTGAAGTAATTGCTAGTAGCAGGGCAGTCTTCCATGATATAAACTTTAAATCAGCTGAGAAAGCTGGCTCAAAAGGTGGCAGCGCAAGTTTTTCCAGAACAAAGTTGAGGTCCCAAGTTGGTGTTGGTGCTGTCCTGGGAGGCCTAATGTTTTTGGCCCCTCTGAGGTACTGCCTTAGAAGTGGATGTGAAAATAAGGGATGATCTGTCTTGTAGTGAGCTGAAATAGCTGAGGCGTGGATTTTAATAGATGAAAAGGAAAGTCCTTTGTTTAACATCTCAGTTAAATATTGTAGAATCTGAGGTATGTCCGGCTCAAGGGTATTTTGGCCTTTAGCTTGGTTCCAGGCGCAAAATCTTTTCCATTTGTCTGAGTACGCTTTCCTGGTGCTGGGCCTCCTGGCCTCCAGAATGACATCCATAACAGCTTGTGAAAGAGGAGCTGGCTGGTTGTTTAGGTGATTTGCCATGCAGCCAAATTTAAGGTTTTGAGCTGGCTGTGTAGAATCTGACTGTCTTGCTGTGTGAGCAGATGAGGAATTTGTGGTAAACTCCATGTTGGGCCGTGGGCCATGTTCCTTAGTAGTGTGTACCAGTGCTGGTGTGGCCAGTCTAGGGCAATGAGCATCATTCGGGGTCTTTCCATCCTGACTTTCAGCAGCACCTTTGTGAGAAGGGGCAAAGGAGGAAAGGCAAATACTGTCAGCATTTTCCAACTGAATGAGAGTGCATCCACTTTACAAGCGTGATGGTGAAATGTCCTTGTGCAAAATTTTGATAGCTGATAGTTTTGGGGGTTGGCAAACAGGTCTATGTCTGGGCGCCCCCATTTTTGAGTTATCATTGCAAATACTTGTGGATCCAGTTTCCACTCGTGGGGATCCATGATGTTCCTGCTTAGGTCGTCTGCCAATGTGTTCTTTTTTCCTGGCAGGAATTGAGCTTGTAATTGAACTTGGTAAGCCAGTGCTGTGTTCCACAAGGTCATTGCTTGTCTGCATAGAGGGTAGGAGTGTGTACCCCCTTGCTCGTTTATGTACCACATAACTGTGGTGTTGTCTGTCCTTATTATAAGCTGTCCTGGATGTAAGATGTCCTTGAAGGCTGTCAGAGCATTCTGTACAGCTAGCATTTCTTTTTGATTGATTTGCAGATTTCTTTGATCTGCAGTCCATATGCCTTGAACGCACTGTCCTGCCATGTGTGCCCCCCCCAGGCATAGTCCGAAGCATCTGTTGTCATAGTTTGCCTGGCTGGGGGTAAGGTGAAAGGCTGACCCTTGTTGAGGTGACATGCCTGTGACCACCATAGAAACTCCTGTTGAAGGCAGGGAATGAGAGGTATCATTGTTTCCAAGCTGTGGCTGTGTTGAGACCATACGCTTTTCAGGTACCATTGTAATTTCCTCATATGCAGTTTTGCAAATGGTATTAGTAGTATGCAAGATGCCATGAAGCCCAAGGCCTGCAGAATTTTTCTTGCAGGGAGTTGGGTCTTTGTTGCCATTATTTTGAAGTATTGAGTTAGTTGCAGTTGTTTGTCTGGCATCAGATAAGCCATCTGGGCCGTTGAATTCAAGCTGGCACCCAGGAATGTCATATTTTGTGAGGGCACTAGTTTTGATTTCTTTTCGTTTACTGTGTACCCTAGGCAACTTAGGTGTTTTACAAAAGCCAGATGTTGTAAGAGAATGTACTTGCTTTCTGCTTGGATGAGGCAGTCGTCCAGGTATGGGTATATTTGAATTCCTCTTTGTCTGCAGTATGCAATTACTGGTGCCAGGCATTTTGTGAAGACCCTGGGTGCAGTAGATAAGCCAAAGGGCAGTGCAGAGAATTGGTAATGGGTTGAACTTGCAATGAAACTGAGGTATCTTCTACAATTTTGTCTGATAGGGACATGCAGGTATGCCTCCTTGAGGTCCAACGTTACTAGCCAAGCTTTCTTGCCCAACATGGGAAGAAGCTGCTGTAGTGTTAACATCTTGAATTTGGGTACTTGCAAGAAGGTGTTTAGAATTGAAAGGTCCAGAATGGGTCTCCAAGCATTGTCCCTTCTGGGGACTAGAAAGAGCCTTGAGTAAAATCCTTGGCCTTGCTCCTGTGTAGGTACCAGTTGAATGGCTCTCATGTCCATGAGAGCTGTAATTTGTTTTTGTGCCTCTGCCCATTGATTTTGTGGCAGGTTTGGCATTCCTTTTATCCTTGGCAAGGTGTGGAAATGGAATCTGTATCGTTGTGAGTTAATGTCTAGGACCCATTTGTCCTTTGTGATGATGCGCCAGTTGTCTGCAAAAAGTGCTCATTTTCCTCCTAAGGGAGCTGCCAAGAGAGCTTTGCTTGGCAGTTTGGGTTTAAGTCATTGTGTTTGTCTTCTAGCAGTTTGGGACTGGTCTTCTCCTCCCTTCTGTGTTGCAGTGGGCCATTGGCGAGGTTTGTAAGGGATTTGTGCTTGGCCTCTGTCCCTTGGGCGTCTGTATTTACACCTCTTTGGTCTGTCAGAAGCTGGAAAGGACCAATTTTTGGTTGGCCAATTTCTGCTGATGCGTGGGGGTTTGTACCTGTAAGAAATCTTTGACCGTCTGCATAGATTTTGCCTTATCCTCCATTTTCTTTAAAACCTCTTCTGCTTTAACTCCAAATAAGACATCCTGCTGTAAGGGTGCATCCAGTAACTTTGCTTTAACATCATGATCAGGCAGAGTTTGTTCCTTTAACAAAGCATGCCTACGTATAACAGACCCAGTAACAGCTGCTCTACAGGAAGCTTCCAAAGAATCAAATCCACATTGTAAAGTATGTTTGCCCACCTGTTCAGCTGCATGCAACAGATCCTGCATTTCCTTGAATTCAGACTGTTGAGGGTGCGTGCTCATCTTTTGTTTTATTTGAGACATTAGGAATTGCTGGAATTTGAGCATATGAAACTGACAATTTAGTGCTCTCATAGCTAGAGTAGCTGAGGTGTAAACCTTCTTCCCCCACCTATCTAGTGCTCTGGAGTCCCTTTCAGAGGGTACAGGATTTTTAGCCATAGAAGCCTTAGCCCCTTTGGGACCCTGGGAGATTGTCTCTGGGTCAGCAACAGGGCTTTTGTAAAGGAATTTGTGCGAGTCAGGCACTCTAATATCTGCCTGGTTTGGCTGGAGCAGGAGGCAGAGAATCTGGATTCAGACTAGATTCTAAGTAAACATCATCCATAATGTCTAAAACTGGAGGGATAGCAAGTGGTCTGTGCTGGGGGAGTAAAAGAAACTCTCGGAGCCTTTTCTTTGAGTCGGAGTAGTCCTGACCTTCCCAGTGGAAATGTTCCCCTCGTGGTATGTAATGTTTCCCCCAAAGGAATAGTCTTCAGGGGGAAAAGCTGAGGGAATGGAATCTTCAGCATCAGAATTTTCATAGGGGGGAAAGGAGAAATCCAGATCCTCAGAGGAGCCTGAGGAAATAGACAATTGGTTCAGAGGAGGCATAATCCTCCTCTTGTCTAGGCCTTTTGTCGGGGGGGGGGGGGGTTGGGAACCCCTGATTAAAGAAATCAAATCTTCAGCCATTTTAAGCATCTGTTTCTTAGGCATGGGGCCTTGAACTGGAGACTTTTTTGGTTTTAGAGGAGTCTTAAGTTTAGCATAGGATTTTATAGTGAGAGTAGTCGGTCTGAAGACACCTTCTGAAAACGAAGGTGTTTCCACAGCACCGGCTTCTCCTTCTGCAATGTCGTCGGTAGGGCCTAAAGAAAATGGCTGCGTCGGCCTAGAACTCTCTGCTTGAGAATCCGAAGCAGTCTGGGGTTCCAATTCTGCGGTCGTCAGGGGTTGCGTAGGCACCTCACTGAAAACCGGAGAACCGGTGACCAGCCCAGCTGAGGCCTCGGAATCTGGCTTGGATCTAGGCTGCCTGTCTTTATCTTTGCGTTTTTTATGCACGCCGGTAGTCGGTTGCTCCGACGGCATAGTGTAATTAAATTTCCTACCGTAGTGTCGTGCGAAATCAAAGCGTCACTTTATAGTTCGCTTATTGAACCTAGCACAAAACCGACAACCAGTGACGTCGTGGTCTGGGCCCAAGCAAAGGTTTACAATAAGAATGAAAGTCCTTATGAGGTATTTGCTTCCCACAAGAAATGCAATTGTTAATTTTTTCTGACATCGGACTGAGGCAAGAAAAAAGATTCCCCAACGGGGTACTTAGCTTTGAAGACTTCGTACTGAAATTCAATTCGAAAATCTCAGGTGTCGGCCGACCAGCACTTGCTAACTGCTTCTGCTTCGGGCACCGCCCGGCAAGAAAGACTGAAGAAAATGGCGTCGGATGCCTCTTATATACCCTTGGCACACTGACATCAGGGAAGAAGCGACAGCAACCGACGCCGAACCAAGACTTTGGAATTCAGGCAGACTGCAGGACCGCCTGACGACAGGATAACTCAAGTGTGATGACTGCAGCAGGGTAACACGATGAACATCTACTATTTGCTTACCCCAACTTTCTCTCCTCCCAAAAAAACACCTTTTAAGATACTATCATCCAATAAGACCAATATAGAACCGGTATCCCACACCAAAGTACTAGGTGAGATTATAGTTAATCAATTACAGGTTCATAGGTGTTTACTAGGCTAACGACTACAACTGCCTTTTTAAACCTAGCCATGCATCCCAAATCTCTGACAAGTTCTAACACCCTTGATAAGTGTAAGCATGGGCCTGGGAGATTAACCATTTACAGGTTACCTGTTTGCATTATAGACACATAGGGTGCCAAACCAGGGATGAACTTCCCGTTTCCCATCCAATTGTCCAAGTTGCACTAGAACTGGGTTAGGGAGGAACTCTGCTTCATATGGATGGGGAGCTTGTTCCATAGATGGGGTAGTCTCTGGGATACACTGAAATTAGATAACCACCTTTAGCGAAACAGAGACTACACCAAAAGCTAGGCTACCTCTGTACAGCAAAACAGCACTTCATTGACTCTGCTAGACAAAACACAGCCATTTCTTTTCCACCCCAACCTATTATATGCCTCTACTATCTTCTCAACTAATCCCTATCAGCCAACTTAGAACAATGCTACAATAATACTGCACTGCCTACACCTTCCTGTATTAAAAAATAAATTCACATACAAGCCGTGTGACTATTTTTAATCAAAACTATAAATGATGCAACTGACATCAGGGATGTCTGAATAATGGAAGTGCTGCTCATGAATGCAACTGACTGTAAAATGATGAAATGATGCAAATGATGTCCAAGCGTTTCTCCCAGAGCCTTCACTGAAAAAGGACACTAATTAGTCAGACTTCCCATGGTAAACAATTTATTATAAAGTACAGTTGTGCAAAATCTTACCATAACAGTAGATGCCTTCCTCTTAATTGTTGCAGTATTCTTTACAATAGGGATCCCCTGCCTACGGGGAGCCTGACATCCAGCCTGTACGACGTCTTTAGGTTGTAACGGGTATGCCATACGTCACAAGTATGCTCCCCATGCATGGCGTAGTGCATAAAGGTGACATCTGAATGTACCATCCTCAGAACTGAAAACCCTCCAGTAGAACGACAACCTAAGGATACCATTACGTAACAAGTACGTCCAGAAGGAAAAAGGATCAGGGGAAGGAGGGAGGGAGCAAATACTGCAACAGCAAAGAGAAGGACATCTACTGTTAATGAAAGACTTTACACAACTGTACTATGCCCTTCCACATCACTGTTGCAATACTGTTTACAATAGGGAGAGTGCAAAAGCTCAAGATTGGGATGAGCATGGACCAGATCTCTCTACAAATCCAAGAAGGATGGCCCTAGCAAAGCCAGCTCTGGCCCTAGAAATCACATTCAACGTATAGTGCTTGGTAAAAGTATGCACAGAAGTCCAGGTAGCTGTCTCAAGAACAGAATTAGTATCCAAACCCTTGAAAAAAGCACCAGAAGAGGCTACAGCCCTAGTAGAATGAGCCTTAGCAAAAGGAAGGAAGGCTCTTCCTATGAAAGGAACAAAGAAACTGCTTGTAAACAGCCAAACCTAAAGACCTATGATGAAAAGAAACAAAAAGCTGCTCAGTTTCGAATAGCTTTAGTTTTATCCAAATTATCAGTGTTGTCTATGCAAATCCAAGGTGTGAAGAACCTTCTCACAAGCAGATTGCAGAGAAGGGAAAAAAGGTGGCAAATGAACAGACTGATTAAGAGACAACTCATTAACCACCTTGGGCATAAAAGAAGGATTAGTATGAAGAGACACCCTGTCCTTATGAAAAAACAAAAAAGGAGGAACAGCCATAAGGGCTTGCAGCTCAGACACCAGCCTGGCAGACGTAAGGGTCAAAACAAGAACAGTATTCCAAGAACAACACTGTAAGGAAGCTGAAGCAGCAGCTCAAAAGTAGCCCCAATATTTTTTTTCTAAAGAAAATGTCCCAGGAAGAAGGAACGGGCTTCCTGGGAAGCTTAATGTGAAGGACACCTTTAAAAAACTGTTTGGCCTCAAAACTAGAAGCCAAAGGTGGAGTCAAAGACAGGCAAGCAGAAATAGCTGACTAGTGAGCCTTCACAAAAGAATATGCCAACTTAGCATTGAGCAATTCGCAGAATTAAGAGAGAGAACCAAAGGAATATCCACAGTAAGTGGATCCAGGTTACAAGAAAGACAGCAGAGAGAAAATCGCTTCCATTTGGATAAAATAAAACTTTCTAGTAGTGGATTTCCTGGCCTCCTGCAGGATCCGAAGCATATTCTCAGAAAAAAGGTGTCTGAAGGGGATCGAAACCCTATCCGCCTCAATGTCAGTTGAAGAGTGGACAGGTAAGGATAGATGAGAGACCTCTTGTCTTGTGCGAGTAGTTCCACCCTGTGAGGTAACTTGGGATAACTGCCCCTGACTAAATGCAGAAGAGGAGAGAACCAATGCTGTCTGAGCCAAAATGGAGTCACCTTGAAAAGGACCTTTGATGTGAGAGGAAGGCATAAAGAAACATCACCTTCCAAGAAAAAATGAGAGATCATCCACCAGGCCAGAGGACATGGGAAGCTGGTGCAAAAGAGAGGGAGTTGGCTGTTCAGAGGGGAGGCAAAAAGATCTACTTGAGGAGTACACCATTGGCAGACAATGTACAATAACATATCTCTTTGAAGCATCTGCTCATGAGACTGTTATGGACCTGCTCAGAGAATCTGCTAAAATGTTTCTGACCTGAGGGAATGTAAACTGCCTGAAGGGCCACCTGATAATGGACAGCTAGATCCCAAAGCTGAAGCGCTAGTCTACACAGGAGATAATATCTAGTCCTCTCTTGCTTGTTGATGTATCACATCATTGTGGTACTGTCTGTGAATACTGAAGGGTCCTGGAAGGAATAGACAATGAAAAGCCTGAAGAGCCAGGAGAAGGGCGCTCATCTCTTCGATATTAATCTGGTCCTTCTTTTGTCAGAGACCAAAGGGCCTGCACTTTCAGAGGACTGAAGGAGGCCTCCCAACCCACATCCAAGATATCTCTAAAGAGTTCCTAAGAGAGGGCTGGAGGTTGAAAAGGAAGCCCTGGATAGATGAACTGATGAATCCACCACTGAAGTTCCAGCTTGAAAAAGGAGAGAAGAGGAATTGGAAAATCCAAAGGATGACAATGTTGAAGCTAGACTGACTTTAGGAACCACTGGAGCTATATCATATGAAGCTTGGCCAGAGGAATCATTGGAATGGAGGAAGCCATGTATCCCAGACCCCTCAAACTCCCTGGCTGTAAGGCGTCCAGAGGAAGAAGGGATTGAAAGAATGCAATCAGGGTTAAAGCCTTGGGAGGAAACAGATGCTGGAGCCTGCACCCTAGAAAAAACATGATCCTGAGAAGGATTCAGGAATGAATTTTGGAAATTCACTGTAAACCCTAGGCTTTGCAGGAGACAAATAGCAAGGGGAAGATGTTGAAGTAAGACGTCCGGAGAAGACGCCTGAGTGAGCATGCCATCCAGGTAAGGAAAGATCTGTATTCCCCTCATCCTGCAAAAGGCAATAACAGGAGTAAGGTTTGAAGGGATGGCATCTGAAAGTAAAGAACCTTCAAAAAAGGTGTTCAGCTGAGAGATCCAGAATGGGTCTCCAGGTGCCTTCTTTCCTGGGGACCAAAAACATTCTGGAGTAAAACCCCTTCCCCCTTTGAGGATCTGTAACTTCCTGAATTGTTCCTTGAGACAACAGGTCCTGAAGCACCTATGGAAAAAAAAAAAAAAAAAAAAACTCTTCCTAAGGAGTCTGAACAATGCCCAAAGGGGGGGGGGGGGGGGTTCCAAACCATACAATGCCCTTGGTAGATAACAGAAAGTACAGTTGTGTACACTTACCATAAATGTAGATGTTAGAGTGTATTCACTTTTGCAGTCCTTACAAATGGGGTTATCCGGCTCCCAGTAGCCCGCAGTCGGGCAGAATACCAAAGTACTTGGTATATGACATTGACTGCCTCTGGATTAAGCCTGACGCCAGGACGTCAGGTATAAAGGCAGGCAGGAAACGCCATTTCCTTAGTTTTTCTTGCCATAAAGTACATTTGTGTATACTTACCATAAATGTAGATGTTAGAGTGTATTTACTGTTGCAGTCATTACATTTGGGTTATCTGCCTGCAGGTAGCCCTCAGCCAGCCTGAATATCAAAGTCTTGGATTCCTGCGTCAGATGGTGTCTCTCCATGAAGTCAGGGGTATAAAACATGCAGCCGACGCAATTACATCAGTTTTTCTTGCTCCAGATGTCAGGTGCCCCCACAATGGAAAGCAATTATATGTTAGGTTACATCAACAAAAAGCAAATACACCAGAAAGCAGAGATACACTAAACAAGAAGAAAAGTATAGCCAAGAGAAGTCAGGGGGCTGGAGGGAGGGTAACCAGGACTGCAACAGTGAATACACTCGAACATCTACATTTATGGTAAGTGTACACGGTACTATGTTCTTCTTGTTTCACTGTTGCAGAAATTACATTTGGGTTGAATCACAAAGCTAAGGAAGGGAGGAGAAAGTTAGAGAGCATTAGGACCAGCTATTAAGCCCTGCAAAACTGCAGTGGCAAAACCAGCACTGGATTTAGAAAAAATAGGCATGTGGTAACGCTTGGTGAAGGTAAGTACAGAGCTCCAGATAGCAGCTTCTAGGATGTCCCTGGTAGGGACACCTATGAGAAAGGCTGTAGAGGTAGATGCAGCCCTGGTGGAATGTGATCTTATCCCCTGTGGGGTAGGTTTTCCATGGTGCTTATAGCCGAAATGAATGCAATCGGCTATCCACTTAGAAATGGTTTGCTTTGAAATGGCCTTCCCCTCTGCCCCTGCAGCAAAGCCAACTAACAGCTGTTCAGATTTTCTGAGAGGCTTAGTCCTGTCAAAATAAAATCTAAGTTGCCTGTGCACGTCCAAAGAGTACAGTATTCGTTCTCCTTTGTTTTGTGGATCTGGGAAAAAAAGTATGCAAATGAATGGACTGATTAAGGGCCACACTAGACACCACCTTGGGCATAAAGGAAGGATTGGTCCTGAGGAACACCCTTGTCTGCATGGAAGATGATGAATGGCTCCACTGCCATGAGGGCCTGTAATTCAGACACTCTTCTTGCTGAAGTGATGGCTAGAAGGAAGGGCGTTTTCCAAGAAAGGAATTTAAACTCTGCAGTTGCAGCTGGCTCAAAAGGGGGTAGAGTGAGCTTTTCCAATACAAAGTTAAGGTCCCAGGCTGGAGTAGGGGCTCTCCTGGGTGGTCTTAAAATTTTGGCCCCTCTGAGGAATTGCTTTAGCAGCGAGTGAGAGAAGAGGGGTAGGTCAGTATTATAATGAGCTGAAATGGCAGAGGCATGAATTTTAATTGACGAGAAGGAAAGGCCTTTGTGGAGCATGCCCATCCCCTGAGTCTGGCTCCAGGGACAGTATCTTTTCCACTTTTCAGCATAGGATTTTCTGGTACTAGGCCTCCTTGCCTCCAGAATGACATATAGCACCTGCTTACTGAGGGATGTTATTGGAGAGCTCAAGAAATTAGCCAGGCTGCAAGGTTCAGGGTTTGAAGTTGAGGGTGCAGAATCTGGCTCTCCTGCTGGGACAGCAGGGAAGGGGTCTGAGGCAGGTGCCATTGTTCCAGCAGTGACATACTGCGTAAGAGGGGGTACCAGTGTTGGCGTGGCCAGTCTGGTGCAATCAGTATTGTCCTTGGTTTGTCCCATTTGATCTTTAGCAGAACTTTCGAGAGGAGAGGCAGAGGGGAAAGAAACTTAGAGGCTTTCCCAGGTGAAGGACAGGGTATCCACTTTCCAAGCTTGACTGTGAGAAGTCCTTGTGCAGAATTTGTCCAATTGGTAGTTCTGAAGGGAGGCAAACAGGTCATCTCTGGATTCCCCCATTTGTTTCTCAAAAGGTTGAATATCTTTGGTTCCAGTTTCCACTCGTGTGGGTCCATGAGATTTCTGCTTAGGTCATCTGCCAGTGAATTTAGCTTGCCTGGCAGGAATTGAGCATGTAGGTGCACTTGCACTTGGTAGCTCAAGGCTATGTCCCACAGAGCCATGGCTGGTCTGCAGAGAGAGTATGAGTGGGTTCCTCCTTGCTTATGTACCATATATATGTCTGTCTTTACCAATAATTGCCCTGGAAGAATGTGGTCCTTGAAGGCTGTCAGGGAATTCTGTACAGCTAACATTTCTTTTTGATTGATATCCAGGTGCATCTGACTCTCGTCCCATTTGCCCTGAATGCACTGCCCTGCCAAGTGAGCCCCCCATGCATAGTCCGATACGTCTGTTAGGGTTTGGGCGGCAAGGGGTAGAGTGAATGGCAGCCCCTTGTTGTGGTAGCAGGCCTCTGCCCACCAAAGGAACTCTGTCTTTATGCAAGGAATGATAGGAATCATTGATTCCAGGTCCTGAGAATGTTGACACCATAGGCTTTTTAGATACCATTGTAGTTTTCTCATTTGCAGTCTTGCATATGGAATTAGTAGAATGCAAGAGACCATGAACCCCAGGGCTTGCAGGATTTTCCTTGCAGATAGCTGGGTCATTGTGGCCAGTAGTTTGAAGTAGGCTAGCAAATAAACTTGTTTCTCTGGCGTGAGGTAAGCCACATGGGAAGTTGTGTTCAAGCTTGCACCCAGGGATACAATTTGTTGGCAGGGTACTAGATGAGATTTCTTTTTGTTTATGGTGTACCCCAGTGAGGTTAGAAGTTTCTTTACAAATGCCAGATGTTTTAGTAGCATGTCCTGGTTGTCTGCTTGAATTAGACAATCATCCATGTATGGGTATATCTGAATATTTCTCTGCCTGCAAAATGCAATGACTGGAGCTAGACACTTTGTGAATACCCTGGGCGCAGTAGATGAGCCAAAGGAAAGTGCAGAAAACTGATAGTGCATGGTGCCTGCTCTGAAGCATAGGTATTTCCTGCAAGATTCCCTTATTGGAATGTGCAGGTAAGCTTCCTTTAAGTCTAAGGTTGCAAACCAGGCATCTTTGCCTGGCATAGGAAGCAGCTGTTGAAGTGTTAGCATTTTGAATTTTGGGATTACCAAAAAGGTGTTTAGAATAGAGAGGTCCGGGATATGATGCCAGGAGTGGTCTTTTCTGGATACCAGGAAAAGTCTTGAGTAAAAACCTTGTCCCCTTTCTTATGCTGGGACAGGCTGAATAGCCCTGATACGTAGAAGAGAGAGAACCTGCTGTTGAGCCTCTGCCCACTGATTTGCAGGTAGGTCTGGCCAACCGTTTGAGGTTGGTAAGGTGTGGAAGTGGAATCTGTATCCTTGGAAAACTATATTTAAAACCCATTTGTCCTGGGTAATGAGTTCCCAGTTTTTTGCATGCAGGGCGATCTTTCCCCCCCTAAGGGAGCAGGCAGTTGAGCAGGGCTTGGAAGGTTTAAGGTTAAGTCATTGTGACATTTTTCCGTAGGGGGGGTCTTACTACTCCCTGCTTTGGAAGTGGGAGCCCCCCTCTGCTTAGGCCTGTGAGTACCTTGAGACTGTAGCCTAGGTGGTCTGCTGTTCCTGGGTTTGGACTGAAGGCCTGGAAGAGGCAGGAAAGGACCAATTCTTAGAAGGCCAATGCCTGCTAAATCTGGGAGGCTGTACTTGCAGGAAATCTTTAACAGTTTGCATAGATTAATCTTTTTCCTCCATCTTTTTAAGGACGACTTCTGTTGTTGCCAAACAGGTGGTCTTGGTTTAAGGGACATCCAGTAATTTAGCTTTTACATGATCTGGCAAATTTTGCTCCTTAAGCCAAGTATGCCTTCTAAGTACAGACCCAGTGACGGCAGCTCTGCAAGATGCTTCTAAAGAGTCAAAACCACATTGCAAAGTATGTTTACCAACTTGTTCAGCAGAATGCATTAAATCTTGTAATTCTTTATTTTCAGCACAGTCAGGAGTCAACATCATTTTCTGTTTAAGTAGTCCCATAATATGCTGCTGATACTTCAACATATGAAACTGGCAGTTTAAGGCCCTAATGGCCAAAGTAGCAGAAATGTATACCTTCTTACCCCATCTGTCCAAGGCCCTGGAATCACTATCAGAGGGAGTAGGATTTTTGGCAGTAGTAGCCTTAATCCCTTTAGGTCCTTGGGAAATGGTCTCTGGGTCCACAGGTGGATTCTTGAAGAGTAACTTGTGAGAATCAGGTACTCTAATACCCGTCAGGCTTCCTGGGAGCTGGAGGTCAAGTGTCTGGGGCCAGGCTAGATTCAAGAAAGCATCATCTACAATGTCCAGGATAGGAGGGATAGCTAAAGGCCTGTGCTGAGGGAGGAGTAAGAATTCCCTAAGCCTCTTTTTGGAGTCAGAGTAATCCTGGCTTTCCCTAAGTGTGTGCAAGGTTTCGCCAAAAGAAAAATCTTCTGGAGTGGGAATGGAATCCTTTGCATCAGAATCCTTATACGTAGATAAGGGCAAATCCTGGTAATCAGAAGAAACAGAAATTTCAGAATCCTGATCAGAAGAATCTGAAGGAAAATCAGTTCTAGGTCTCTTAGAAGGTAAAGGCTGGCTTCCCCTAATTAAAGTAATAAGGTCTTCAGCCACTCCCATAATTTTTTTTTTGGGCATATGCTAACCATGCAGTTTGGACGTCTGTTTTCTAGGCATGGGTCGAGTTTCAGGCCTTGAAGAAGATGGCGTCAGTTTGAAATGCAAGTTAGTAGGCCTGAGTACACCCTCAGAAGCCGGTGCCTGCACAGCGGCTCTAGACCCATCATCCAAGGTAGACACATCCGCAGGTTCCGTAGTCGAAGAAGCATCTTGCAGCATACCAGACTCCAAATGGGTCTCAGTAGAGGCCTGCGAATCTGAAGTAGTGGGTATCAGGGGCTGCGAATGCCCCCCCCCAAGAGTACCAGCAAACTGGCGACTAGCTTAACGGAAGCATTGTCGGCAGCTTTGGACCTATGCGGTCTGTCTCTGTCTTTGTCTTTATGTTTTTTCAGAATGTCGGTAGTCGGATGGCTTACCGAAGCCATTTCTGGATAGTTAGAGTACCAAAATAATTTGCTGCAAAAAGAAACCGAAGACGAATAGTCCTAGGGTTGAATAAGGTACAAAACCAACAGCGAGGGACGTTGTGGTCTGGGCCTAAGCAAGGAATGCAGTACAAATGAAAATCTTTATGAGGTATTTGCTTTCCATAGGTAATACAATTGTTAACTTTTACTGACATCGGTTAGGAGCAAGAAAAAGGATCCCCAATGGGGTACTTAGCTTTTTTTGAAGACTTCGGATCTGAAACTCGAAAACGAAAATTTCAGGAGTCGGCCGACCGGCACTTGCGAACTGCTTCTGCTTCGGGCACTGGGCGGCAAGAAAGATTGATGTAATGGCTTCGGCTGCATGTTTTATACCCCTGACGTCATTGAAGAAGAGACCGAATCCGATGCAAGAATCCAAGACTTTGATATTCAGGTCGACTGAGGGCTACCTGCAGGCAGATAACCCAAATGTAATGACTGCAACAGTTAAACAAGAAGAACATCTGTCAGGAGCCCCCCAAAAAGTAAGATCAGGTAAAGAAAAAATCCAGTCTGTGCCCTAGGAGATAAGGGGGATGGAAGGGGGGGAAACCAGGACTGCAACAGTGAATACACTCGAACATCTACATTTATGTTAAGTGTACACAACTGTACTATGTTAGTGTTTCACTGTTGCAGTCCTTACAAATGGGTTGATTCCCAAAGCCCAGGAAAAAACAAAAAGGGAGGAACACCACTGATTAATAGTTGGTAAGAATGCCCTGCAATACTGCAGTGGCAAAACCAGCCCTGGACTTAAAAAACAAGGGCAAATTGTAATATTTGGTGAAAGTGTGGACAGAGGTCCAGGTACCTGCTTCCAGGATGTCCTTCGTAGGTACATCTCTAAGAAAAGCTGCTGAGGTAGAGGTAACTCTAGTAGGATGGGTCCTAATGCCCTGAGGAGGAACCTTGCCATGCTGTAAGTAACAAAAGTGAATACAATGAGCAATCCACTTAGAAATAGCCCGTTTAGAAATAGCTTTGCCCTGGGCTCCAGGAGCAAAACTGACAAACAACTGATCCGACTTTCGGAAAAGTTTAGTCCTATCCAGGTAAAATCTAAGTTGCCTATGCACATAGAGAATGTAGCAACCTTTATCCTCTATTCTGAGGATTAGGAAAGAAGGTAGGCAGGTGGACAAGACTGGTTAAGAGTCAGGCTAGAAACCACCTTAGGCATAAAAGGATTAGTCTGAAGAGAAACCTGATCCACATGGAAAGAGATAAAAAGGCTCTACTGCCATTAAGGACTGCAGCTCAGACACACTTCTAGCTGAAGTAATGGCCAAAGGAAATGTAGTTTTTCAGGAGAGAAACTTCAAATCTGCTGAGGCAGAGTAAGTTTCTCAAGCACAAAATTAAGATCCCAAGCCGGAGTAGGTGCCCTTCTGGGATGCTTTAAATTGCTAACTCTCCTGAGGAACTGCTTCATCAGGGGATGAGAGAAAATGGGTTGTTCAAAGGAACAGTGAGCAGAAACAGCTGAAGCATGAATCTTGATAGAAGAGAAGGAAAGTATGCCATTAAGTAAACCTGCCAGGTAATCAAGAATTGAATCCATAGCCAAGAATTGAATCCATAGCCTACCCAGTATCTATCTTAATAAATAGATCTATCCAGAGTCTACAGTACCAGACATTTGGAAATTCTTCACTACCCCCTTGCATAAAGGGGGAAACTCAACCGACCCATCTAACCTTCGTCCAATTGCCATCCTCTCTCCTCTCTCCAAACTCTTAGAAAAATGTGTACACTCTCCAACTCCTAAATGATCTCCTAGAACATAACCTCCTCACACACTCCCAACATGGCTTCTGCCATAATCACAGCACCTCTACAACCCTCCTGTCTTTCACACACTCAATAGCCGAAGCTCGAGACAAAGACCTAGTATCCAGCCTTTTCCTCAACCTCTCAAAAGCCTTCGACACTGTCTCACCCTCTGCTTCTAACTAAACTTTCTAACCTCAATATAGCTCCCACCTCCCTAACCTTTTTCTCTAGTTATCTCTCTGACAGACAACAACCTGTTTGTTGGCTCTCCTCCTGCTCACCCTACCTCCCAGTAACCTCTGGGGTGCCTCAAGGCTCCATCCTTGGACCCCTCCTATTCAACATCTTTACAAATGATCTATATACCTCCTGCAAGCAATCTATACTAATCCAATACGCCTGACAACTCTCACCTGCACATCCAACAATATCTCTGACCTTCACACACTCACCCAGGACACCTTTCTTTCTGTAGAAAAATGGCTTGTTGAAAATCTTCTTATCCTAAACCCCAAGAAAACCAAACTTCTGCTATTCTTCCCCCAGACTCTCTCTCACCTAAAGTCTAACTTTCTTATCTCATCCTCTACCACTACCATTCAACCTGACTCCCACACAAAACTTCTAGGAGCCATCATTGATGAACTTAAATTTAACCTACACATCCTTCAAAGTATAAAGAGAACTCACCAAAAGCTTGGTATGCTCTACCAAAATTGCAGATTCTTGACTTATGATGCCAGACTGTCCCTGTCACAGGCTCTTCTCCCCTCCCTACTCTATGCCACCCCTACTGATTAACATTCAAGCAACTACCCTGACCAAACTCCAACAAACGTACCACAAAATACAAGGTTTATCACAAACTCCCCACAACTCACACCACTGCATATCATTCAACTCACTACAATGGCTAGAACTCCCACAACAACTTCTACTATCTCAGTTACAAATTATTCATTCCATACTTTATAAACCATCTTCATGCCTTGTCCTGTCTTACTTAGTATCCATCTACACACCAACTCGCACACTTCGGACATCTAACCAACAACAGCTTAACATCTACCAACCAAAAAAAGCTATTTGTAGATTACTTTACAAATCCATCCTATCCCAGGCATGGAATAACCCCCCATCCCAATTACCCTCCATCTCACACCCTTTACAATTCAAGAAAGAACTCAAACTACACTTTATTAGAAGCAAAAGTTTTTCCTGCCATGACCCTACCTAGCTCAACTTACTCTCTGTAGTGCACTCTTCATTACAACTTCACAGCACACTTTCTTCTTATTCCAGTACAATTTCTGTTGTGCCACCATTAAATACATTCCTCTCTATCTCATTTGTCTCGCATCTATTTTCTCGCCAACATCTTTTTTCAACTCTAGACACTCTTCACCCCTCTCATGGTTCCTATTACATACCTTACACCACCAGTTATAAAATTAGATACTTACACCACTCACACAAAAAGAAAAATAAAATAAATAAATAACTTTTTTGTTTGGTGTGCCTTTGTAATTACAGAATATATTTGAACTTGTACTGCTTTAGCCAATGAATGATTGTTTTAATCTCTTATGCATGTCATTATTGTACTCTTAACTGTTATGTATACTTAATCTCGGTCTGTAATTGGAGCTTTTCTCCTCTGGTCTCCACTGAAAAGGGGCTCCTAGTCCAGCTGGACTAACCCGGTTAACAAATGTCAATAAATAAATAAATTAGAGAAAGAGTAGATTGAGATGGGTCTTCTCCTGTAGTCTGCATCCAAATGGAGAATCTTTTCCACTTATCTGCATAAGACTTCCTAGTACTAGGCCTCCTGGCCTCACGAAGGACCTCAACTACCTGTTGAGAAAGGTTTAAATTATGAGCCAGGCAGTCAAATGCAGAGTCTGAAGGTGAGGATGTAGAATCTGTCCTCCGTCCTGAGCAAAGAGATTTGGTATCAGGGAAGATGCCAAGCCCGAGAACTGAGAAGTGGATACCAATGCTGCCTGTGCCAGTCTGGAGCTATGATGGTGGCCCTTGGTTTTTCATCCCTTATCTTTAACAGCACTCTGGGAAGAAGAGGCAGAGGAGGGAATGCATAGATAGATAGCTGTGTCCAGGGGAAGGACAGAGCATCCACTTTCCAAGCTTTGTCGTGATGATCCCTGGTGCAAAAGGCTGGAAGAAGGTGGTTGGTCGGAGAAGCAAAGAGATCCACCTGAGGAGGGCCCCAACGCGGAATGATGCGATGGAAGATGGTCTTGTTTAGTTGCCACTCGTGAAGATCCAGGACCTGCCTGCTCAATTGGTCTGCCAAGGTGTTGAGCCTTCCTGGAATAAACTGGACTATCGGATGAATGCCCAAAGAAGCTGCCATGGACCATAGTCTCATGCTTTGTCTGCACAGGGGGTAAGAGTGAGCCCCCCCTCTCGCTTGTTGATGTACCACACGATTGTAGTGTCTGTCCTGACTAGACGAGTACCAGGAGAGGGAAGATGTTTGAAAGCCATCAAGGCCTGCTGAACTGCCATCATTTCCTTCAGATTTATGTGCAGTTGAGCTTGTTGATAGGTCCAAGTTCCTTGAATGCATGTGTCCTTGAGATGTGCTCCCGAAGCAGTCAGAGGCATCCGTGGCAAGAGTCTGGCTGGCAAGAGGTGGACAGAAAGGTAGGCCTTTGTTCTGTGGATAGTCCGTTGCGCACCAAAGGAACTCCATCTGCAGGCAGGGAACCAGAGGAAGAATAAAGTCTAAATCCTGTGTGTGTTGACACCAAAAGTTTTTGAGGTACCATTGTATTTTCCTCATATGCAGTCTTGCATATGGAATCATTAGAATACATGAAGCCATGAACCCCAGGGCTTGCAGGAATTGCCTTGCAGAGATCTGGGTCATGCTTGCCAAGTCCTTGAATTTGAAAGATCCATTTGTTTCTCGAGGGAGGGCTACCATCTTGGCGGCTGTGTTCAGACTCGCTCCCAGGAATACAATCTCCCTGGTGGGTACAAATTGTGACTTCTTTTCGTTGATTGTGTAGCCCAAAGAGGTGAGAAGGTTCTTTACAAAGTCCAAATCCTTTAGAAGTTGCTCTGGAGAGTTTGCTTGAATAAGGCAATTGTCCAAGTAAGGGTACATTTGAATGTTCCTTTGCCTGCAAAGGGCAATGACTGGAGCTAGACATTTTGTAAAAACTCTGAGAGCAGTAGATAAGCCAAAGGGCAGTCCAGAGAATTGGAAGTGCCTGTTCCCCACTCTGAAACGAAGGAACTGCCTGCAGCTTTCTCTTATAGGGGTGTGCAAGTAAACTTCTTTTAGCTCCAAAGTCACCAGCCAGGAATTCTTGGCCAGCATTGGCAGCAACTGCTGAAGGGTGAGCAAATATGGCTAATCGTCCCCCAAAAGGAAACCCTGGGCTCGCAAAAGGCAAGCAGGGGAAAGCCGGAGCCACTGAGAAGGTTTGCTTTGGGAAGTCTGCTTAGAATTCCCAGATTTAGAAGATGAAGGCTGCCAGTGTTTAGCCTTGTGAGGGGTGGAAGTCTGGAAGTCTGTCCCCTGGAAGACCTGTAGCCCCTGGATCCAGTACGACCCTGTTTACTAGGGTCAGCAAAAGTCCAACTCTTAGAAAGTCCAACTCTTAGAAGCTCTTTTTTTCTATTATATTGTTTTTTGCTCAAGCCACTCCTTTACAGCTGACTGGTGTTTTTTTCCTTTTGTGACTGTCTTTTGTTACACCAATCCTGAACATGGCTGAAAGTTTGGATACGGATTTGGGAACTTTTACCAGTGGCAGTCTTGATCGTATTCTGTGTGGATGTAAACCCACTGGTTAACCAACCGATTTTTCCTGAAGGAAGTATGGCTAATGTCAATGAAGGTATGCAAATACGCTTTGGAGAACAGCTCAGAGAATACGAGAACAAATTATATAAGTTTAAGCGTCTGCAGAGGCAGAGGTTTTACTTTGAAGCTGCATTGCGATACAAGATTGTACCCAGGGGCTTATGTGTCTTAATGTCCACATATGAAGATTTATACTCTGACCTTCTTAAAAAGTGGCAACAAATTAATTTACAGCTAAGCTACGACTATATGAATTTGTTGATTAATTTTTTCTTGCCACAACAAAAAAAACTGATGGAAGATCTAAAAAAAGTCATATATGGGCTTAATGAATACTTTCTCTAATGACATTACTCTTGACAAGATTGATACTTTACACAAACAAATATCCGGTTACGATAAACGTCTTCAGAATGGGAAACTGAAAAAACTTCAGAGAGATATGAACGACTTCCAGAGTGAGAAGGTCTTTGCTTGGCCTAGACCAACCCAGAACAAGAGAGCAATTAACCGAACCACGTGCAATGCAATTATCAACAGCAGCTACAGAGGTGGAAGAAGTTAATGTGCAAGCAAGGTTGGTTGAAACGACACAGACATCTACGTCTGTGCAAAACGCTCAGAATAGTTCACAGAGAATTCGGCTAAGGGCAATAGCGTTACTAATGCTAATCAGGAAACAGCCTCCAGATCTTTTTGTTAGAGGAAGACTAGAGAGGGTGATGCCACATATACCTTAGTTGCAGGAACCACTACCCATCAAGGAAAGATAGAGGAGTAGAGAACGGAAAGGCAACAATCTGAACAGACAGGCTGCTCCGATGCAGCAGCAGAGATTAACTCGGAGCCAAGTCTCAACGGTTTGGTCTGAAATATATCTGACATTTCACTGACTGAAACACAGATTTCTGTTTTAGGTGAAGGGTTGTCATTCATCTCGACTCAGAGGACTGACCTGGCAGATATCGTACAGGAGTTGAGACTGTTTGCTAGGACACTTACTCTAAAAACTATCTATAAAAATACTGATAATGTTCGTTCTACATTTGTTAAACCTAGCACTTTCATTCCGAAAATGCATCCAGTGGTTGATACTTTTGTTTCAGTATGTGAACATGAAATTAGACATTTATGAAGAGGGGACTCAATGTAATTATTATAATTAAATAAAGCCGAAAATAGTGCTTTGTATGAATTGAAACGTTTACATTCTATTGAGATGAAACCTGCTGACAAAGGCGGAGGGGTAGTGGTGCTCAATAAAGATCTATATTTTTCACAGATGTCCTTGCTACTGAATGACAATTGTACCTATCATAAGATCACTTCAATACAAGCTAAAGCCATTATGGATAGTGTGTCTATCATGATCTTTGACCTCCTGGTTGAAGGGAGAATATCTGAAGAACTAAGTATTTTACTATAGATACAACATTATACCCCACTACCTATGGGCTACCAAAAAAGCATAAAAACTTGCGTATCCCTCCGAGACCTACTGTTTCTAGCAGAGGCTGGATAAGTGAGCCCCTGTCCATTTATGTTGAAAAATGTTTACATCCAGTCCTTGAGACGTGCAATAGTGTACTCAAAGACACTAGTATGTTCTTAGAAAAACTTTATGATGAAATTAAGAAAAACTTTATGATGAAATTAAGAAAGTTACAGGACATTGTTTGTAACTATGGACATTACATCATTAATACCTGGGGGGTTGAGAATGTTAGACATTTATTGCATGCTAAGCGTTTCTACTCTGATGATAAAATTAATCTGCTGTGTTCACTCCTAGAAATTATCTTAGAGAATAATGTTTTTTGCTTTAGGGATGACCAATATTTACAGAAGATTGGCGTAGCGATGGGCACTCCTTGTGCCAACAGCTATGCCAACTTGGCCCTTGTTGAATGGGAATGTAACTCATTCTTAGTTAATAAAGTTTTTAAAAAACATGTGAAATGGTATACTCGATTTGTGAACAATATGTTTTTTCTGTGGACAGGTACATATAAGTTAAATGCATTCACTGAATTTTTACATGGTACTACTACTTTCTTAAAGTTTTCTAGCAAAATATCATTTGAAGAAATAGATTTCCTAGATGGTAAACTTAAGAAATCTGAAATAAGAATTCAGACAAGTACTTGTAGAAAACCCAATAGAAGAAATGCACTGTTACACAGAGACAGTATGCATCCCGGATTTGTAGGCAACAATGTGGTGAAACTACAAATCCTTAGGTTAATGAGACTCCACAATGACGAAGCTCAACTTCAGATAGCCCTTGACAACTTAGGGAATGACTTTATGCAAAGAGGTTATTCTAAAAAGATGTTTGATAAATATGTATCAGAACTAATGGCTAAGAGAACCTCTAGAGGTAGACCGTTCTTTTCTGAGAGAATAGGTCATACAGCGCAGGAGCGCAATAGAGATTACAATAAACTCTGATTTCCAATTATGTACAGTGGTGATAATGGCAGCTTTTGTGAGGATTTTAGACGTAATTGGAATATTTTGAAAACTATACAAGATCTTGATGGGTTGTTGGATGATGCTCCTAATTTTGTTTTTAAGAATAAAAAGGGAAAGACAAAATGTACAAGGCAATACTTCACAGAGGAAGGGTACATATATGTGTAGGAATTGTACAGCCTGCAGATATGTACATTCCTGTATTAAATACACCCATTCAGATCCACATTTTGAGATAGAAGTGGCACATTATGCTGATTGTAGAACTAGACATATAGTGTATATTTTGTGTTCTGCATATCCTGCAATGCTTATTATGTGGGGAAAACAAATCGTATGCTCAAAGAACGCATACAAGAGCATTGCAGAGATACTGTTAAAGTACAGTTGTGTACCTACTATAAATGTAGATGTTAGAGTGTATTCACTGTTGCAGTCATTACTCTTGGGTTATCCTGCTGGCAGGCTACCTGTAGTCGGCCCGATTCCAAAGTCTAGGTCCGGCATCGGTTGCGGTCGCCTCTTCCCTGACATCAGTGCGCCAGGGGTATAAAAGAAGTAGCAGACGCCATTTTCTTCAGTTTTTCTTGCCCCAGATGTCAGGTGCCCCTAAATTGGAAGGCTGAAAGAATAGGCCAATAAAAATATATGCTCAAAAATAACATGTCCTTCATCTACAAGCAAATACACCAAAAAGGTAGTACAGGATAGAGAAGTGTAGATAAGTCCCACAAAGGAAAGGGGGGGATGGTGGGTGGGTAACCTGGACTGCAACAGTGAATACACTCTAACATCTACATTTATGGTAGGTACACAACTGTACTATGTTCATCGTGTTTCACTGTTGCAGTCATTACTCTTGGGTTGAATCCCAAAGCTGAGGTAGGGTGGCTGGTCTAAATAGGATTTGGAGAGGCTATGAGGCCCTGCTGAACTGCAGTGGCAAAGCCTGCCCTGGACTTAGAATATAGAGGTAAATGGTAGTGCTTTGTGAAAAGTGTCAACTGAACTCCATGTTGCAGCCTCTAAGATATCTTTGGTTGGTACTCCTCTGAGGAAGGCTGCTGTAGTTGCTGCTGCTCTGGTGGAATGAGGCCTAATGTCCTTAGGCACTGATTTGCCATGTTGTAAATAGCAGAAACGAATGCAATGGTCTATCCATTTAGAAATAGTCTGTTTTGAGATGGCCTTTCCCTGTGAACCTGCAGCATATGACACCAAACGTTGCTCAGTTTTTCTGAAAACTTTAGTTCTGTCCAAGCAGAATCTTAGCTGCCTGGGTATGTCCAAAGAATGCAGAATTTTCTCACTCTTTGTTCTGTGGATTAGGATAAAATGTTGGCAAGTGAATGGTTTGGTTAAGGACCACACTGGACACCACCTTAGGCGTAAATGTAGGGGTTGTCCTCAGGGAAACCCTGTCTGGATGGAAAATGATGAAAGGTTCCACAGCCATGAGTAATTGTAGTTCTGAGACTTGTCTTGCAGAGGTTATTGCTAGGAGCAGAGTTGTTTTCCAGGATAAGAATTTTATATCTGCTATTGATGCTGGCTCGAAGGGAGGTAGTGTGAGTTTTTCCAAAACATAATTGAGGTCCCAGGCCGGAATTGGTGCTCTCCTTGGAGGCCTAATGTTTTTGGCTCCTCTGAGGTACTGCTTTAGTAAAGGATGAGAAAAGATAGGTGGTTCCGTATTGTAATGGGCTGAAATGGCAGAGGCATGAATCTTAACAGATGAGAGGGAAAGGTCTTCGTTTAGCATATCAGTTAGGTATTGTAAAATCCGAGGGATATTTGGCACACTCGTGTCTATGCCTTATTCCTGGTTCCAAGCAGAGAATCTCTTCCATTTTTCTGCACAAGATTTTCTGGTACTGGGCCTTCTGGCCACCAAGATAATGTCCATAACAGCTTTTGTAAGAGGAGTGCTCTGAATGGTTACTTTATCCGCCATGCTGCCAGAATTAAGGTCCTGAGTTGGTTGTGCAGGATCTGACTGTTTTGTTGGGTCAGCAATTGAGAAATTTGAGGCAATATCCATGCTGGACCTTGAGACAAGCTCTTCAGAATTGGGTACCAGTGCTGGCGTGGCCAGTCTGGTGCAATCAGTATCATGTTTGGCTTCTCTTGTCTGACCTTTAGGAGTACCCTGGGAAGAAGAGGCAAAGGGGGGAAAGAATATACGGTTAAATTTTTCCAGCTGAAGGATAGGGCGTCCACTTTCCATGCTTGTTTGTGATAAATCCTTGTGCAAAATCTTTGCAATTGGCAGCTGTGAGGGGAGGCAAATAGATCTATGTATGGGCATCCCCATTTCTTTGTTATGTTGAAGACTTGTGGATCCAGTTTACATTTGTGGGGATCCATAAGGTTTCTGCTTAGTTCGTCTGCCAGAGTATTTATTTTTCCTGGCAGGATTTGTGCTTGCAGGTGAACTTGAAAAGCCAATGCAGTGTCCCATAAGGTCATTGCTTGTCTGCAAAGGGGGTAGGAATGAGTACCTCCCTGCTTATGTACCACATGACCGTAGTGTTGTCTGTCTTTATCAGTAGTTGCCCTGGATGAAGCAGGTCCTTGAAAGCTGTCAGGGCATTTTGAACAGCTAGCATCTCTTTTCGATTGATGTGAAGATGCATTTGGTTTGCAGGCCATGTTCCCTGAATGCATTTTCCTGCCATATGGGCCGCCCAGGCATAGTCTGATGCATCCGTTGTCAGTGTCTGTCTGGCTGTGGGTAACCTGAATGGAAGACCCTTGTTGTGGCGAGAGGCTTTTGCCCACCATCAAAACTCCTGTTGCATGCAGGGAATGAGTGCAATTACTGTCTCCAGGCTGTGGCAATGTTGAGTCCAAACACTTTTTAGATACCACTGTAGTTTCCTCATATGCAGTTTGGCATATGGAATTAGTAGAATGCAGGATGCCATGAAACCCCCAAGGCCTGCAGGATTTTCCTTGCAGATAAGTGGGTTTTTGTTGCCAATTTCTTGAAGTAAGTAGTCAGATGCTTTTGTTTGTCTGACGTGAGATCAGCCATCTGGGTAGTTGTGTTTAAGCTTGCACCCAGGAATATTATCTATTGAAAGGGCACTAGTTTTGATTTATTTTCGTTTACTGTGTACCCTAGGCCAATTAGTAATCTCTTTACAAATGCCAAATGCTTTAGAAGAATGCGTCTGTTCTCTGCTTGAATTAGGCAGTTGTCTAAGTAGGGATATATTTGAATTCCTCTGTCTGCAAAACGCAATTACTGGTGCCAGGCATTTTTGTGAAGACCCTGGGCGCAGTAGATAAGCCAAAGGGCAGTGCAATTGGTAATGCATTGAGAGCCAGCTATGAATCTGAGGTATCTTCTGCAAGATTGTCTGATTGGGACATGCAGGTATGCCTCTTTTAGGTCCAAGGTTACGAGCCAAGTCTTGTTGCCCAGCATGGGTAGTAGCTGCTGTAGAGTCAACATTTTGAATTTTGGAACTTCCAGAAATGTATTTAGTAAAGACAGGTCCAGTATTGGTCTCCAGGTTTTGTCCTTTCTGGGTACTAAAAAGAGCCTGGAGTAAAATCCTTGCCCCTGTTCTTGTTGCAGTACTTGCTGAATGGCCCTCATGTCCATGAGGGCTGTAATTTGTTTTTGTGCCTCTGCCCACTGATTGTGTGGTAGGTCTGGCATACCTTTTGACCTTGGTAGAGTGTGGAAATGGAACCTGTAGCCTTGGTACACTATGTCCAGGACCCATTTGTCTTGGGTAATCTTTTGCCAATTTGAAGAAAAAAGTGCTAGTTTTCCCTCCAAGGGGGCTGCCATTAGAGAAGTGCTTGGATTTGGTAGAGGAAAGTCATTGGGACTGTTTCCTGTAAGGTTGTGATTTGTCTTCTCCACTCTTGGAGGTATTAGCACCCCATTGTTTAGGCCTGTATGAGCCTTGGGGCTGACCTCTGCTTCTGTGACGCCTGTATCTGCCTCTTTGTGGTCTGTTTGACACTGGAAAGGACCAATTTTTTGAAGGCCAGTTTCTGCTAAATCTGGGTGGTTGTACCTGCAAGAAATCCTTGACTGTCTACTTGGATTTTGCTTTATCCTCCATTTTTTTCAATACTTCTTCTGCTTTAGTACCAAACAAAGTATCATGCTGTAATGGTGCATGTAATAATTTTGCTTTAACATGATCAGGCAGATTTTGTTCCTTTAACCAAGCATGCCTTCTAATAACAGAACCTGAAACAGCAGCCCTGCAGGAGGCCTCCAGTGAATCCTAACCACATTGCAAAGTGTGCTTTCCCACTTGTTCAGCTGCATGCAATAAATCCTGTAATTCCTTGTTTTCTGAACATTCAGTATTTGTCAACATTTTCTGTTTAAGCTGTGGCATTAAATATTGCTGATATTTAAGCATACGAAACTGACAATTTAAGGCCCTTACACCCAGGGTAGCAGAAGTGGAGACTTTTTCCCCCCATCTGTCTAGAGTCCTGAAATCCCGATGAGAGGGGACAGGGTTTTTTGCAGTGGAAGCTTTAACCCCCTTGGGACCTGGTGATATAGTTTCTGGGTCAGCAGTGGGGCTTTTATACAGGAATTGATGAGAATCTGGAACCCTGTAGTATCAGTCTGGCTTAGCAGGTGCAGGGGGGAAGAGAGTCAGGGGACAGGCCGGACTCAGTGAATACACCGTCCACAACGTCTAGTACAGGTGGAACAGCTAGGGGTCTGTGCTGCGGAAGAAACAGAAAATCTCTGAGCCTTTTCTTAGATTCAGAATAATCTTGCCTCTCCCAGTGGAAATGTTCTCTCATGGTATGCAAGGTTTCCCCAAAAGAATAATCCTCAGGAGGAGAGGCTGAAGGAATGGATTCTTCAGCATCAGAATCCTCATAGGGAAGCATGGAGTAATCTTGTTCAGAAGAGAATCAGAAAAAATGGAAACCTGATCAGAAGAATCATACTCTGTCTCTTGCCTAGGCCTCTTATCAGGAGGGGGATGGGTACCCCTGATCAAAGTAATAAGGTCTTCGGCCATTTTGAGCATTTGTTTGTTAGGCATGGTGGTCTGAGTAGGAGAATGCTGTACTTGTTTCGTTGTCTTTAATGATGCTTTAGTCTTTGAAGCTGAGGATAGCTTAATGTATAGCTGTGTAGGTCTGAAAACACCCTCAGAAGCGGATGCCTGCTCAGCGGCTCCGGACCCATCTGAGGGATTGATTTCCGAGGATCCAATACCTTGAGTATCCAGAGGCCCAGTCGGCTCCATGTGGGAGTCGGAAGCGGCCTATGGCTCTGAGGTAGCAGGCGCCAGGGGCTGCGAAAGCGCCTCACTGAGAACCAGCGACTGGCCTAGAAGAGGCTTAGTCTGTTTTGGACCTCGGATGCCTATCCTTTTTCCTTGCGTTTTCTGTAAACTGCGGTCATCGGCTGATAGGATGGCATTATATAGTTAAATCTTCAGCCAAAATAATGGAAAGCAAAATCAAACAGACGCTTGATAGTGCGTTGGTTAAATCTAGCACAAAACCGACAACTAGCAACGTTGTGATCAGGGCCTAGGCAAGGAATACATTGAGTGAAAATCCTTATGAGGTATTTGCTTTCCACAAGAAATACAATTGTTAACTTTTTCTGACATCGATCTGGAGCAAGAAAAAAAGTTTCTCCAACGGGGTACTTAGCTTTAATGAAGACTTCGGATCTGAAATTCTGATTTGAAAATCTCAGGAGTCGGCCGACAGGCACTTGTGAACTGCTTTTGATTCAGGCACCGCACGGCAAGAAAGACTGAAGAAAATGGCGTTGGCTGCTTCTTTTATACCCCTGGCGCACTGACGTCAGGGAAGAGGTGACAGCAATCAACGCTGGACCTAGACTTTGGAATCGGCCTGACTACTGGTAGCCTGCCAGCAGGATAACCCAAGAGTAATGACTGCAACAGTGAAACATGATGAACATCCAAAAGGTAGTAAGTGCTTTGTTTGAACACCGAGGATAAAGGTAGCTCACATTTCTTTAAATTCTTTGTCCTGGAGATCTTGCATGAAGGCATGAGAGGGGGAGATATTAAGAATCGCACTGAAGTTGCAGAACAAAGGTGGATTCTTAGGTTGAATGCACATAGATCACCTGGTATTAATGAAGCGGTTTCGCTTAAGCCTTTCCTTGAGGCAAGGAGCTTGAAACATTAACATACACTTAAGTTTTTTAGTAGTTTTTATAAGTTTTTTTATAGTCCTTAAGTTTTTACTGTGTTTCTATTCTTGTTTAATCATTTAATTGTTGTCTAATTGTATGATTGATTGTTGATTGAAATGTATTTATGACTGCATTTTTGTATGAATGTAGTCTAATGAAGCGATTATTGAGATCGTGAAAGCGTTTACTTTGTACAGCTCTCTGATAAAGTGAGTTTCTTATGCATCATTAAGTGGTCGTGCATAATACTTAATTCAGCTGTGGTGGTTTGGCTAAGCCCTTTTTTTCTATTATATTGTTTTTTGCTCAAGCCACTCCTTTACAGCTGACTGGTGCTTTTTTCCTTCTTTGAAGAGTAATGTCTGCTAAAACGAGGAGGCTGAACTTGCAGAAAGTCCTTAACAGTTTGCATAGATTTAGCCTTATCCTCCAGTTTCCTCAACACCTCTTCTGCTTTGCTTCCAAAAAGATTGTCCTTGTGCAAAGGCACGTCCAGTAATTTAGACTTTACAGGTTCAGAAAGGGACTGTTCCCTGAGCCAAGCATGTCTTCTGATAACAGAACCAGTGGCCGCTGCTCTGCAAGAAGCCTCCAAAGTGTCAAAACCACAATGTAGTGAATTAGTAACCAGAGTGGCAGAATTCAATAAATCTTGAATGTCCTTATTCTCCATCAGGGAAGGAACACCAGCAATTTTAGCCTTGATAACCTCCAAAGTATCATAGGCAATAACAAAAACCCAGGCGAGGAAAGTGTCAGTTACCAAAACCAAAATAACAATCCAAATGCTCATGTACGGTAACTGAAACACAAGCAGGCTCCTCAGGTCTCCATATGCCACACTGAAGTAAGTGCTGATAAATACTGATACAGAAAGTATCACACTGGTTACGATAAAATAAAGATGAACGTTCTTTATTAAACAGTTAGCGCTTTCACCTCCTCGGCTTCATCAGACTGTGTTCAAACCATAAAAAACAGTCATATATATATCACTTCCAATTAAAACCATAATTACTTAATCACATCCAATAAAAACACTCTAATCTGTATCTTAAAGAAACAAAGTCACATACTCTGCAAGAATATGTAGCATACACATTAAAAAACACATATATAACTATCTACTATTTTCATGCAGAATATTTAAATATAGTCTGCTTTTGACTCATTACTAACACATACATCTGATTGTCCAACCATATAATAAAAATGTACATAAATATGTATAAAATTCTATAATATTGTTTACATAAAAAATCTGTAGATTGTGGGTTATCTGATGTCGACATGGTGCTAAAACAAAGACATTCACATCTGATTATCTAACCATTATAAAAGTGTAACCTCTCAAGCTATCCTTTTAAACTAAGCTATAGAATTCTTTGTTGTATTTTTCCTTTTGTTCTCAACTTCCGTTTCTTTAACATTGTCTGTATACTGATCTTATCATTCAACCCGGGTGGGTGATCAGCCCTTAATCGAATTATCCATCTAAGTTCCATCTCCAATGTGTAACTCTCTAAATCCCCACCTCTAGGACTAGTATGAATGTGTTGAACTACACAAAAACTAAACTTGTGCATTGGGCCTGCCATTATAGAATGTCTTGCTAAAGCATTGTGTTCCTGGCGGGTCCTAATGTGATATAGATGTTCCCTAATACGAAATCTAAATTCCCTATTGGTCTTACCTATGTAAAACGCATCACATGTGTCACACTGTGCCAGATATATCACATTAACAGTTTTACAAGTGGTGCCTGTCATAAAAAAGAATTCTTTCTGGATATGAGGGGACTGGAACGTCTGACCAGTATTAATATAACTGCATTGATTACAATTGCCACATGGAGTGGTATTATAAGCTGTTACTCTCCTTTCAGTAGTAGGCCTGCCCTGGAATAACCTTTTCATGTTCTTCTTATTCTTATAGACAAATCTGGGTTCAGCACCCACTAGCCTCATAATTTCCTCATCTGCTTCTAAAATGTCCCACCGCTCTCGTATTATTCTCCTAATATTGCTAACATCAGAAGTAAAATAGACCGGTATATTCACAGTATGTCTTTTCACATCATCTCCAACAGAAATAGCCTGCCTCACTTCATGTCCTTCATGGTGAATATGATTGGAAAAATATGGACGTGCTCTTGTCTCTCTGAGTTCTATGGAGGTATTGATGGCCCTCTCAATCTCTTCTGTCTTGTAAGATCTATCACGTAACCTCTGACTCAATCCAGTCAGCTCAGATCTAAAACCTTCCTCTGTCGGGTTCAATCTTGAAGCCCTCATTGACTGGCTCCTGGCTACACTCTCAAAAACATGCCTGGGATGCATGCTATCCCTGTGTAGGAGTGTGTTCCTATAGCACTTTTTTCTGTGGATAGAGGTATTTACTATTCCACTACTTAACCTCATTATATTCACATCTAAAAATGCAACAAACTCTCTTGAAGAACTGGGCCAGGTCTTTTCCTGGCCGAGAACTGGCAACAGTTTTAATGTAAATAAAAAGACCGGTATTAGTACTCGGAGAGATAATTTGAAGGACAATGGGACTGATGGACTGTTAATATCTGACAATAACGTTAATAATAACACTGTAACACCGGTTTTGGAAGCGGTTGATAGTGCTGTTTGTAACAGGACTAACGACCGCAATTTGTATCCGGTAGTTGTGAATAATAAGCACAAGCACATCAGTGCACCTAGCGGTCATATTTCTACTATATACGATAGTAATAAAGCAAAGGAAGTTGTCTGTAATGAGTCTAATGTGATAGGTAATGATGCAAACGTTTCTAATAGTAAACGCACATGCACTTTGGTTAACCATGATGGGGAGAGGAACTTCAATAATTTTGTTACCCCTTTCCCCATACAGACACATCAATTCAGAGGGCGGACTCGTTCCATGAGTCGAGGTCGACAAAAACGGAAGACCTCAGACACAGATATGGAAGGCCCCACATTAAAGAAATTATGGGAAAAGAAAATGAATCCATAGTGATTAATTTATCTCGAAGGCATTTAAATGAACATGAAGAACAGGTACTTAACAGAGGTTTAAGTTTCATTCCTAGACGAAGAAGTGAGATTTCTGATTCCATCATTGATATGAAATTATTCACAAGGAATGTATAACTTAAGTTAGATTATGGTGGGAATAATGCAAGTGAAGTAACGCATGTTTTTAAACCTGTTAGTACTTATGTTCCGTTATTACATCCTGTGCTAGAGACATTCTCTAGACTGGTAGAAAATGACTTGCATAGTTATTACAATAACAACAGTAAGAGGTTTTATAATAAGGATAACCTTAATTCAGCAGAGAGACAAGCACTACAGGATTTACAGAATGATAGTTCCATTTTCATTACATCTGCAGACAAAGGTGGGTGCATTGTAGTCATGGTTTATGAGCAATACAAGGGGAATGTGAACCAGTTATTGAGTGACAGTAAGTCTTATGGTAGATTGAAAAGAGAGGATGTGGCAGAGAGAGTATATAAGGTGCATGCCATGATTGAGGATTTATTCAAAAGTGCTAATATAGATAAAAACATATACAGGTACTTGAAGGTTGAACATCCACTTATACCATTATTGAAGGGCCTCCCCAAAGTACACAAGGATTTGTATAGTCCCCCCATGAGACCCATAGTCTCGGGACAGGGCTGGTTAACTGAACCTTTTTCGTTATATGTAGAACATTACTTGAGACCGATAGTAGAAGAGAACCCATTTATTCTTAAGGATAGTAAGGAGTTCCTACTACAGTTCTATGAATACATCTCTAAATTAGAAGAGGGGGATGAGTACATCTTTGTCACATTTGATGTGAATAGTCTTTTCACAGTCATACCCAATGACAGGGGTGTCCAATGGGTTATGCATTACCTACAGAAATATACATCTTTGAATAAGGATTTAGTGGATTTGTTAGGCCTTTTTCTAGAGACTATTCTAGAAAATAATATCTTCATCTTTGATGGAGACATATACATTCAGAAGGATGGCGTAGCTATGGGCACCAGTTGTGCCAATAGCTACGCCAACCTTGTAATGGCTTATTGGGAGAAGGAAATACTCTTTGTTTCAGAGACAGACAGCATGTGAGTTTTTACAGGAGGTTTGTAGATGACCTCTTCTTGGTATGGAGAGGTAGTGAGATGGAATTAATAGGATTTGAAAGATATTTGAATAGATCTGTGGAATTCTTGAAGTTCACGTCTAGTTCTTCAAGAGAGTTTGTTGCATTTTTAGATGTGAATATAATGAGGTTAAATAGTGGAATAGTAAATACCTCTATCCACAGAAAAAAGTGCTATAGGAACACACTCCTACACAGGGATAGCATGCATCCTAGGCATGTTTTTGAGAGTGTAGCCAGGAGCCAGTCAATGAGGGCTTCAAGATTGAACCCGACAGAGGAAGGTTTTAGATCTGAGCTGACTGGATTGAGTCAGAGGTTACGTGATAGATCTTACAAGACAGAAGAGATTGAGAGGGCCATCAATACCTCCATAGAACTCAGAGAGACAAGAGCACGTCCATATTTTTCCAATCATATTCACCATGAAGGACATGAAGTGAGGCAGGCTATTTCTGTTGGTGATGAAGTGAAAAGACATACTGTGAATATACCGGTCTATTTTACTTCTGATGTTAGCAATATTAGGAGAATAATACGAGAGCGGTGGGACATTTTAGAAGCAGATGAGGAAATTATGAGGCTAGTGGGTGCTGAACCCAGATTTGTCTATAAGAATAAGAAGAACATGAAAAGGTTATTCCAGGGCAGGCCTACTACTGAAAGGAGAGTAACAGCTTATAATACCACTCCATGTGGCAATTGTAATCAATGCAGTTATATTAATACTGGTCAGACGTTCCAGTTCCCTCATGTCCAGAAAGAATTCTTTTTTATGACAGGCACCACTTGTAAAACTGTTAATGTGATATATCTGGCACAGTGTGACACATGTGATGCGTTTTACATAGGTAAGACCAATAGGGAATTTAGATTTCGTATTAGGGAACATCTATATCACATTAGGACCCGCCAGGAACACAATGCTTTAGCAAGACATTCTATAATGGCAGGCCCAATGCACAAGTTTAGTTTTTGTGTAGTTCAACACATTCATACTAGTCCTAGAGGTGGGGATTTAGAGAGTTACACATTGGAGATGGAACTTAGATGGATAATTCGATTAAGGGCTGATCACCCACCCGGGTTGAATGATAAGATCAGTATACAGACAATGTTAAAGAAACGGAAGTTGAGAACAAAAGGAAAAATACAACAAAGAATTCTATAGCTTAGTTTAAAAGGATAGCTTGAGAGGTTACACTTTTATAATGGTTAGATAATCAGATGTGAATGTCTTTGTTTTAGCACCATGTCGACATCAGATAACCCACAATCTACAGATTTTTTATGTAAACAATATTATAGAATTTTATACATATTTATGCATATTTTTATTATATGGTTGGACAATCAGATGTATGTGTTAGTAATGAGTCAAAAGCAGACTATATTTAAATATTCTGCATGAAAATAGTAGATAGTTATATATGTGTTTTTTAATGTGTATGCTACATATTCTTGCAGAGTATGTGACACTGTTTCTTTAAAATACAGATTAGAATGTTTTTATTGGATGTGATTAAGCAATTATGGTTTTAATTGGAAGTGATATATATATGACTGTTTTTTATGGTTTGAACACAGTCTGATGAAGCCGAGGAGGTGAAAGCGCTAACTGTTTAATAAAGAACGTTCATCTTTATTTTATCGTAACCAGTGTGATACTTTCTGTATCAGTATTTATCAGTATTTATCAGCACTTACTTCAGTGTGGCATATGGAGACCTGAGGAGCCTGCTTGTGTTTCAGTTACCGTACATGAGCATTTGGATTGTTATTAACCTCCAAAGTATGTTTATGATATTTAAGCATATGAAAGATACAATTAACAGACCTAATAGCCAGGGTGGAAGAAATATAAACCTTTTTACCCCACCTAAGGCCCTAGATTCCCTGTCAGAAGGAACAGGATTTTTAGCAACCGTGGCTTTAACACCTTTAGGGCCCTGAGAAATAATCTCTGGATCAGCAGTAGGATTCTTGAAAAGGAACTGATGAGTATCAGGAACTCTATAATACCAGTCAGGCTTTCTGGGTGCAGGAGGAACAGAATTAGGTGTCAAAGAATTCTCCATGAAAACATCATCAACTTCCAAAACTGGAGGAATAGCCAAAGGCTTATGCTGAAGCAAATCCAAGAACTCCCTAATCCGCTTCTTAGACTGAGGGAAATCCTGACTACTTTCCCATCTAAAATGCTCCTCGAGGGTATTCAGAGTATCCCCAAAAGAGAAATCTTCTGGGGGGGGGGGGGCAGAAGGGATGGAGTCTTCAGCATCAGGAGTCCTCCTTCTTCATCAGCAGAGTTGCTAGAAACTTCTGAGTCTGAGGCAGACAAAACATCTGGGGACGATTCCATAGCCTTCTTAGAAGGAGGAGGCTGAGAGCCCCTGATAAGAGTTAAGAGATCACTAGCCATCTTAACCATCTGAGCCTGAGGTAACTGAGGGGAGGCCGACGCCTGTTTAGTAGTAGGCTTTCTGCAGGGAGGCTTACTAGAAAGCTGGAGGGACTCAGGAGGCCTAGCCACTGCAGAAATGTGGGCCGAGGTTGTCTATCTGGTCTCCGGGCGGAGAAAAGAGGCCTCAGAAGCTGACGCCTGCCTAGCGGCTCCAGATCCATCAGAGGCGACGACTGTCGGGAGGGTCAGAAGGCAAGGTAGAAGCCCGAAAAATGGAGGACTCCGGAAAGGCCTCCGAAGATGCCTGCTGCTGAACATCTGCAGACTGCAGGGGCAAGGAAAGCATCTCACTGGCTGCCTCTGGACCAACCACCAACTTAGCAGGGATGTCGTTGGTTAATTTAACCCTAGGCCTGTCGCAGTCCTTATCCTTGCGCTTCGTAGGCACATCCGAAGTCGGGAGACCAGAAGATGCCATACCAATAAACTCGGGCCAAACTCCGAAGTGCTTATATAAAATCCTAGCTCTACGGCGTATGATATACTGGTTGAAAGCAGCACAGAGATCACAATTTGGGACGTCATGCTCAAGGCCCAAACAAGTAATACAGTAAGAATGAAAATTACGATGCGGAATCTGTTTTCCACAGGCAAGACAGTTATTAATTTTCTCTGACATTCGTTAAAGCAAGAAAAAAAGGTCCCCAATGGTGTACTTATCTGAGAATGTCTTCAACTTTATAAGTCGGAATACAAAAAGAAGGTAATCGGCCAACCGGCACTCGTGCAAACTGCTTCTGCTTCGGGCTCCATGGCAAGAAAGACTGAGGAAATGACATTTGCTGCCTGCCTTTATACCTGGCGCCAGGCTTAATCTGGAGGCAGCCGACGTCATACACCAAGGACTTTGGCATTCTGGCCGACTGCGAGCTACCGGGAGCCGGATAATCCCATTTGTAAGGACTGCAACAATGAAACAGGATTCGTGGATGTTCATCGTGAGTGATTTTTGACCAAATAGGAAGAGATAGGGAAAGATGGACAGAGAGAGGGATCTGACTAAGGATATATAGCACCTGGTTAGTCAGGAAAAGGAGGCTTCTGAGCTGAAATAGTTTGAGTAGACTTAGCAGGAGGAGCCCTTTTACCACCCTTTTTACCTCTGTGTCTGCGGAGAAAGGCAGGTTTATTAGGATAATTTCTTTGAAGCTTGGGAAAAGGTGGAACAAAAATGTGCCAAATCCCGTAAAGCCTTAACCATTTCCTGAAGGGACTTAAACAGCTCAGCAGCACTACCAAAAAGATTATCTAGAGGAGTATCCATCAACTTAGTCTTAATATCAGGCAAAGGCTGGAGTCGAAGCCAGGAATATGTCAACAAAGAACCAAAGGCAGCAGCCCTAGACAAGGCATAAGCTACATCACTGCTGCATTTAATAGAATGGCAAGCAACCAGAGAAGATGTCTCTAGTAAAGAAAGCTCTGAAGTCTTCCCTTCAAAGTCAGGAAGATCTGAAATAACCTGACAAGCCTGAGAGAGAAGAGCTAAAATATGGGTCTATTTTATTAACTCGAACGTTCAAATGTTCGAATGCATAAATATCGAAACATATGCATCGGACTCTTAAATGTTCGAAAGTTAATAAAAAAAAAAAGAAGATGTAGGCAGGGGGGCAAGCCCCCCTGCACTCCCCACACCCCCGCTACTTAAATATACCAACTCCGAGATCGCACTACATTGAAGTAAACTGAAATCTCCACCTACGGAGATTTCCAGTTATAGTTTTTGACGGCTTGCACTTTCGATGCATATGGTTCGATCCATATGTATTCGCGGTTTTACGCTTTCGCCTAAATAAAATAGACCCCTAAAATATAACTGGTCACATGGGTCTAGTAGTTTACAGCTATAAAGGCCAAAGTAGCAGAGGTATACATTTTCTTATCCATCCTCGCCATAAGTTCTGATGTTCTTGTCAGAGAGTAGCAGCTTTGTAGAAGGCAAACGCTTAGACGGCTTATCAGAAGCAACAGAAACAAGGGGTCAGTAGAGGGGCACCTGTAAAAATATTTGCAATCCTTGGGCAACTTATAAAACCCATCATTTTTTTATGGAGAAAGGGGCAGAAAGTCAGGAGCCTGAGAAGCTGTGGAAAAACCATACAAGGCAGCAGGAACAGGAGGAACAGCACTGGTCATAGGAGACTCCAGTTGAAGAAGCTCGTAGTACCTTTTCTGAACATCAGAGCCCTGAGCATAGTGCCTCAAACTCCATCATACCGGAAACTGTGTCACCAAGAGAAATTTCATCAAAAGGATCAGGACTAAGATTCCTCCTCCTCAGATCCATAATCCAAGGGAGAGAGAATCTGCAAAGAATAGGTCAAGGATTCATCATCCCTCTTAAGAGGGGTAGAAGACTAAGGAGGAGCAAGAACAGACACCCCCTCCCCCCAAGGAGGTTTCAGAGCCAGAAGGGCCTTAAACAGACCTTGTGTGAAATGTTGCTATTCATTCTGGGAGCAGGAGAAAGGTGCTTAACTTTCTGCATATTTTTCAAGGGAATGGTCAGCCCTAAAGATCTTAGGTGGCTCTGACCCCCTGACGGCACTCTATAAGCGTAGTAGGAATCTCTTCTCACACAAAAAAAAATCTGAGGAACACCCCTAGGCCCTTTGGAAATGATCAGCCGTGGTTCTCCATGAACATCCGAAGTGGACATCTGCAAAACCTCCATGGACGTGTGAGAAGCCGGATCTATGCCGGCCTTCAAAATGGTCGCAGCAGAGCAATCCAACTGAAAAACAGGCACTCCTCCGGGCTTTCACTCACCTCAAGAGAGACGTCTGGCAGAGGTTGTACAGTAGAACCACCCAACCAAGCTTTCTTGGTCGTCATCTTTATAGACAGCTAACTTTCGGGTTGGGAAGATTCTTCCACAGCATCTTTAGCCAACAACTTAAGATGTTGGTTTTCTAAATAAATTGCTAAAGAAGAGTGCCGACTACTCAAGGTTTTCTGAACAAATGCCTGACCAACAGCACAAGACATATGGTCATGAGAGGCACCTAAGCAAACAAACACTGCTTGTGACAATCCTTATGGGGAATCTGTCTCCCACACTGGCATTCCCCCTTTCTGGATGACATGAAACCACCAACCATAAAATAAAAGGAGATGAGAACAAATAATGGGGCACATATCTGAAAAGCTGCTTCGTAAACATCAGACGAACAAGGATTCAGACCAACAATCGAAGATGGTGTTTCCACTGGCGGCAAAGAAGCTCTGAGGATGGTACATCCACACGTCACCTTTATGCCCTAAGCCACGCACAAGGAGCAAGTATGAAGCATGTCATATCTATTGCAAACTAAAGGCTTTGGTATACTGTCCAGATGTTAGGCTACCCTTGGCAGGGGATCCCTACTGTAAAGAATACTGCAACAGTGATATGGAAGGACATGTATAGATGTATTAAAGGAGAGCAGACTCATGGATTTTCAAGTCAAGACAATAAAGGTTGGTAAAGTACTTAGTCAATAACCAAATATAGCACACAAGTCTGCAATGGAGAGGCTTTTGAAGAAAACACCAGAAGCAATCACGCCACTAGTGAATTAGCCTTTTACTGCAACATTTTTCAGTGACTGGTAGGTTGTTTGATAGCAAAAAATTACTACAAGTGTTAGTCCAGATGAAAAGCATTTCCTTAGCTACTGCATGAAAGAAAGGTTTTGTAAAATCTTACCATAACCATAGATGTCCTTCTCTTTCATGTTGCAGTATTCATCACATATAGGTTTGCTCCTCTTGCTATCCGAACGTCCGGCCAATATACAAAAGTTTTCAGTCACTGTATGGTGTGTGGGCCGTCTGACATGGCTAGTGGAATGTGGGCCATAAAAGTGATGTCTGCATGCACCTACCCTCATAATTGTAACCCCCAGTCGGAACCAGTCCTAGCAAGGGAAAATGCCAGTCCTGTGCCACCCAGAAAGGGAAATGCAGCCTAACAGGAGGGGAAGGAGGATAGGAAAAAATACTGCAACAGGGAGAAAAGAACATCTATGGTTATGGTAAGATTTTACACAACTTTTCTATGTCCTTCTATTCCCATATTGCAGTATTCATCACATATGGGTGAGTGCCAAAAGCTCACTGTGAGGAATGGGGTGGTGGTTTAGAGGTGGTCTCCAGGAATCCATGAAGGATAGCCCTGGCAAAGCCCACCCTGGCACTGGAAACATGGTCTAACTTGTAGTTTTTGGTGAAGGTGTGCACTGATGATGAAGTGGCTGCTTCAAGAATGGTAGAGGTATCCAAACCCCTGAAGAAGGCTCCTGAGGAGGCCACAGCCCTGATGGTGTGTGCTTTATCAGTACTTGCAGGGATTTCCCATGAAATGTGTAGCAGAAGGTAATAGCTTTGGAAACTCAGGTTGAATAGTTTGTTTACTGCTTTCCCTAGGGCCCTGGGATGGAAGGAGACAGAGTTGATCGGCCTGTCTGATGGACTTGGTTTTGTGAAGATAAAATATGAGTTGTCTGTGCATATCCAGGGAATGGAGTACTCTCTCACTGTCCCCTTGCGGGTTAGGGAAGAAGACTGGAAGGTAGACGGCTTGATTTAGGGTAAGGCCATTCACCACCTTGGGCATAAAGGAAGGGCTAGCTCTAGGAGTAACCCTGTCAGTGTGGAATACCAGGAACGGTGAAACAGCCATGAGGGCTTGTAGCTCTAACACTTCTGGCTGAGGTTAAAGCCACGAGTAGTAAAGTTTTCCATGTACAGCATAAGGAAGCTTTGTCTGCTGGCTCGAAGGAGGAAGCATAAGCTTTTCCAAAACATACCTGAGGTCCCATGGGGGTGGAGATGGCTTTCTGGGGGTCTCAAGTGAAGTTCCCCTTTAAGGAATAAGTTAGCTGGTAGTCTGGACACTGAGGGGGGATCCAGAGGAAGGCATGCTGAAATGACAGACAAGTGAGCTTTAAAGGAAGAGTAGGCCAATCCTGTCTGCAGTAGTTCACATAGGTAACAGAACTAGACGGGTCTCTCTTGCAAGCGGGTCCAACTGTCTTGAGACACCATATAGAAAAACTATTCCACTTTCAAAGGCAAAATTTTCTTGTATTCAGTTTCCTGGCCTCCTGCAGGACAGTGAGCATGTCCTCATTGTAAAGGTGTCTGAAGGGGATCAGAATCCTTTCAGCCACAGGGTAAGGTGCAGCAACTGCCACTGTGGGTGTGAGAAGGTCCACTCTGAGGGGTAACTTGTGGTGATCGTCCTTGGAGAGTTGTAGCAGTAGGGGGAACCAATGCTGTCTTGGCCAATAGGGAGTCACCAACAAGATTTTTGGTCTGTCATGCAGGATTTTCAGCAGGACCTACTGTATAAGTGGGAATGGGAGAAATGTGCAAAGAAACTTCTCCTTCCAAGAGACTGAGAAGGCATCTGTGGCCATTGCCTGCGGGTGTGGGATCCTGGTGCAGAAAGGCAGAAGGTGCCTGTTGATGGAGGAGGCAAACAGGTCTATTCAAGGTATACGCCACCGATGGACCAGGTCCAGGAAGAACATCCCACTCATGGTCATTTGTGATGGATCTGCTGAGAGTGTCTGCCTGGGAGTTCTGTAGTGAAAGAATGTAGACCGCCTTCAGGGTAACTCCCTGGGAGGTGGCCAGTTCCCACACTAGGAGAGCTAGTCTGCAAAGCAAGTAAGATTTGGTCCCCCCCCACCGTTTGTTGAGATACCTTAGCACTGTGGTATTGTCTGTAAAAATCTTTCGTGATCCCTGTTGTAGATAGGACTGAAGGCTCAGCAGAATTGCCCTCATCTCTCGGACACTGATGTGTTCTTTTTTGTGTGGCTCTGACCACAGCCCCTGCACATTGGTGTGCATGATCTGTTTGGGTTGGAGGGGAAGACTTGAACTGAGGTTCACTTGCTTCAACCACCAATGGATTTCTAGTTTGAGGCAGGGCAGGAGGGGAACCTTGTACTCCAAGGGGTGCGAGTGCTGGGTCCTGACTGACCTTGGGTACCACTGCAACTTTCTCATATGGAGTCTTGGTAATGGTAACATAGGGATAGTGGCTGCCATGTAACCCAGGAGCCTGAGGTACTGCCTTGTTGTCAATTCTGTTGTCCGAAGGACCAGAAGTAGGTGTTCTGTCAAGCTTTCCACCTTTTGGTGGAGGAGGTAGGCTTTCATGATGTCTGTGCGAATCTTGCACCCCAAGAAGACAATATCTTGAGAAGGTTTCAGTTGGGATTTTAGGAAGTTTATCTGACATCCCAGGGACTGTAGGAGAGAAATGGCAAGTAGTATGTGTTGCTGGAGGGTCTCATTGCAGTCTGCCTCTACAAGCAGGTCATCCAGATAAGGGAATATCTGGATTCCTTTTGTCCTGCAAAAAGCAATAACTGGAGCCAGACATTTGATGAATACCCTGGGTACAGTGGAAAGCCCAAAGGGCAAGGCAGATAATTGAATGCGAGAAAGGCACATGGAGAACCTAAAGTATTTCCTGAAACTGGGCCTTATGGGAATGTGAAGGTAGGCATCCTTTATATCAAAGGTGGCCATAAACCCTTGGGGAAGCAGGAGTGGAAAAAGAGTTGGCAAGGTCAACATCCTGAAAGTCTTCTGGCTAGAGGAGGGAGGGGGAAGCTCTAGCAGGATGGGGTTGTTTTGCCAGACCTTGTGGGACCAGCAGGGCGAGAGTGGTTTCTAATAAAGAGTTTTAGCTGGGTAGTTCCTTTGAAACTTTGGGATAGTACAAGGGCAGGTGCTTTAAATCCTGAAACTTTTTCCCCTTTTGCTGTAGTGACTTAAATAAATCAGCCACTTTTGCACCAAACAAAGCTGTGTTGTCCAGAGGAGCACCAATTAGCTTTGCCTTAAAGTCATTTGGAATGGGCTGGAGGCATAGCCAGAAATATCTTCTCAAAGCAGATGCTGCTGACCTTGCTGAGGCTTCAGCAGCATCATAGTAACCTGGGAGGTGAGAGCCAGAAGACAAGACAGTCATGCTTTGGCAGCAGAATCTGGTGCATCAGACAACTCCTTGGAGGCTTTCTCCAGGAGGGATAAAGGCATACTTAACCATGTGTGTCTGGTAGATAGTAGCCCTGAAGGCCAGAGTAGCTAAGGTGTAAATTTTCTTACCCAGACGCTCCTTGGATTTGCTGTCTTTGTCAGCAGGGAGAATGGTTGTGGTGGTGGGTAATAGTTTAGATGCCTTATCCGTGGAGATGGAAATATTGGTAGGGACTACTGGAGAACACTTAAGACACTGAGCAATTTCAGTGAATTTATAAAATCTATCAGGTCTGCTTGAAGCAGGGGGTTGTGAATCAGGGTTCAAGGATGCTGAAGAGAAGGCATCCAGGAAGGCAAGCAGAATTGGAGGGACAGCAGTAGGGGTTGGGGAATGAATCCATCTGAATGAGGTCATACCTTTTTTGAACCTCAGTCATTTCAGAGAATTCCCACTTAAAATATTCTTTCCTCTTGGTAATGGCTTCCCCAAAGGACAAATCCCCAGCTGGGGAGTCAGGGTCAATGGATTCTTCCTCTGGGGAGCCATACCCCAAGGGAGAAGAAAGCTGAGAGGTATAGGAGAGTGATTCTTCAGATGAAGAATCAGAAAAATCCTCCTCTTCCCTCATGGATTGGTCTGAGGTCTTGGACTCAGAATAGGAGGAGAGATCGTAGAAGTCCCTGTAGTGGTAGGCCGTAAGGCCATGAAAGCACTGAACAAACTTTGGCTGAAGACCTGCCAGTCAGGCATGCTTTCATAAGAGGAGATGTGCTTCCTTTTTTCCTTCCTCTTGAGATGCCTGGTGGGTGTCTAAAGGGAGGAAAGGCCTGGAATCTGGTGAGTGTAAGGAACCGGACTGATCCGATGGACTTACCGGAATTGCTGGACCCCCCCCCCCCCCCGACGCTGGAAAAAACCTCCATGGATGTGATCTCCACGCAGGACTGTACTGCTTCCATGGAGGTACCCGCTATATTCATGGTGGCGAAGCCCGAATCCTCCACCAGGCCGACATTGGCCACAGGCTGAGGGTCAGACACAAGAAGCACAGTGGTAGTGGTAGGCCTGATAGTCTTGGCCTTCCTTTTCCTTGGTCGGTAGGTATTTTGGTGAAACCCTCCATACCAAAGGCTATTTGCTTTAGTCACTGATTTTCTAGATAGAGATTGACCGCATGCAGACGGCTGTGCAAGGTTTTGGGCACAAGCTCCTGACAAATGGAGCAGGCCTTGTAGTCGTGCGACCAAACTAAACGAGTGACACTGATCGTGGGCATCCTTGTGGGGTATCTAACAGCCACACTTACACTTGCCCTTTCTAGATGACATGAACATGCATTAAAATTAAATAAAATGACTAAAAGGTTCCCCAATGGGCCACTTATCGGATTTCTCGAAATCAGACAGCCGGGATGGCAGAAACTAACACCTGACATTCGACTGGCGGCTGAGAAGTTCTGAGGGTTGGTGTGTGCAGATGCCACTTTTTTGGCCCACATTCCACTAGCCATGTCATACATCCCACGCACCATACAGTGGCTGAAAACTTTTGTATACTGGTCGGATTTTCGGGTAGCAAGAGGAGTAAACCCATACGTGATGAATATTGCAACATTGGAATGGGACATCAAACAAAAGTTATGTACTCTCCATAATGATTCACCTATGTTGTCTGCTGTCATCCTTCCTTAACCTTTGAGTTTTGGATCAGACCTCTGATCCAACTTCGGCCACTTCTCAGACTTTGGATCTGTAGCTCAAGCTCCTTCCCTTACCAATAATCCTCTTCCAAGCCCCAGATTAATGCAGATCAAGTCTGTCCCCTTGATATCAACACAAAGGAAACAATTCTATAAATGTCTAGAAACATGATGGGAAAAGTATATGGAGCTAAGAAAGGGAAAAGACCAAAAAGGGAATACCTCCAGGTCAAATCAGGAGACCATATAAATATCTTCTTCAGTGAAAGGGGGAAGGAAGGATGGTAGGCTGAGGAAGAATGAAAACAGACAACACGGATGCATTATGGAGAGTACATAACTTCTTCATCTGATGTCTTTTTTGTCAGTTTCGCAAACTTTGAGACAGAGTTCCCAGCTAGTATCAACCCAGGGTGGTCTCATGGAAGGATATTCAAGAGTACAGCAGAACTAAATACTGCCCTGATTCTAGAAAGGATATCCAACTTGTAATGAGCTGTGAAGGGTATGAGCAATGGACCAAGTAATAGCAGCACAAATGTCAACTACAGAAATTCTGGATAAGAAAGGGTGAAAAGTGGAGGCTGACCTTGTGGAATGAGCCTGTTGTGGTCCAGGTAGAGAATAACCCTCATGTTTATAAACAAATACATTCAGGAAGCCATCATGCTAATGTAACTTCAGACACAGATTATTACATTTTCAAAAGATGCGTTGGAACAAACTTGTCCAATTTCCTAAAGTCTCTGTTCTATGAAGATAAAATCTCAGCTGTCTATGTACATGCAACAAATGGAAGCATAGATTCCCATTTACTGGAAAATTTTGGGAAGAACATTGGTAGATTAATGGAAAGGTTAAGGATGACTTCAGAAGCTACTTTCAGAAGAAAGAATGGTTGCTGCAGAGAGAAACCCTGTCTTTATGAAAAATGATATAAGGTGGCTGGCAAGGTGAAGCTTGAGAATTTCTGAAAATCATCTAGCAGATGTAACGGCACCTAGAAAAATAGTTTTCCAGGTCAAACATTTTAAACCAGCCTTTGCAGCAAGCTTGTTGAGAAAACAAGTTAAGGCCTGGAGAAGAATCATCAAGTCTCAAGAAGTGGCAGGGTCCTTGACATGTGTATTAAGTAAAAATGTACCTTTGGGAAAGGCTATGCACAACCTAAGGGAGGCAAGGACAAACTATCTTTACCAACATGAAAAATGGAGATTGCAGCCAGGTGTACTGTGATTGTAGAGCATCTTGCTATACTATGAAAAATGGAAGCCAGGAATTCTAAAACTGCTTGAGTGGGCGCGGAAAAGGGGTCTAAATTGCGCATTAGCCCAGATAGAGTATTGTTTCCATTTGCTCTTGTATATCTTCCTAGTGCAGTCTTGAGTAAGAATGTGTAAAACCTGGGAAGAAAGCTTAGACTGTCTAGCCATCATGGAAGTGGAGAAAGAACAAGGTCTTCTATGTCCAGGTGAGGTAGCCTGGAAGGATGAGAGAGAAGCCCTAGAAAGGTATCCAGAACAAGGGGACATCAGAGGTGGCCAAAAGAATGGGAGCCACACTTGTTGAGGCCAGAATGGGGCAATGAGCATCATCTTATTCTTCGGTTGATAATCTTTCTGTAAAAACTTTGACGAGAGGTGTGGGAGGGTAGGCATAAAGGAAACTGGGGGATCCCACAGTGACTCCCGCTTTGAGTGGATTAGTGCAAAAACCTACTGCATTTGGGACTGTGGACAGAGGCGAAAAAGCCACAGCATAGCTGCTCTCATTGGTGAAAAATCTGTTCCACCACTGAAGGATTAAGACACTACATCTGAGGCACAAGAATAGATCTGCTCAGTTGGCTCTCTAACATTTTAGACTTCTAATCTCTCTTCCCTGGAATATGTGTTGCTAAAATAGAGATTGCCCACTGCCACACACTCATTGCCTCCCAACACAAGAGGTAAGAGCATGGTCCTCCCAGTCTGCTCACATACCAGACTACTAACATCTTGACAGTCTATATGTCAATGATCCACTGAGGAAAGTGGTCTTGAAATGCCTGTAATGGTAGAAAGGACTGTCCAGATCTCTAGGATATTGATGTGAGTGTTGGCCTCCAAGGGAACTACATACCCTGAACAGTCTTGTCCCAGGTAAAGCCCCCCAACCCCAACTGAGAAGAGTCTATGGTTACAGTGGCCTTGAGCAATGGAAAAACAACAGGATAGCCCTGTGAAATATGTGGTGCATGGATCAAGCAGGATACATGCTGTTAGCAGATTTGTGATTTGAATGGGAGATGTCATAGGATGTTGATTCATAAAACACTGAACTACTAGAACCCACTGTAGCATTCTCATCTAGTATCTTGCTATGGAGACTGCCATTGACCCCAGAAGATGAAATACCAGCCTGACTGATGTCGTCAGTAGATCTGTCGCTTGAAGATGTAATCTGGACAATCTGTACTGAAGAAGCAGAGATACTTGAGAAACTGTATCCAAATGAGCCCTATGAACTCCAGAGTTTGGGTGGGAAGGAGGTGCGAATTGTCACAGTTGCCCGAGAAGCTCAGGTTAAGACGTAAATGGAGCAGGTAGTCTCTAGTGCATGTTATATGCCTGGTGGAGGGATGTTAGGAACCAATCACTGAGGTATGGAAACACCCAGAAAACCAGCACTCTCAGGTGAGCTGCAAACACAGGCATACATTTGGTGAACACCTGGGAGGCTGTGGTGAGGCCAAAGAGCGGTGCTATGAACTAAACGAGTGGCTGCCAGCTAGAAGTGAAGTATCTCCTCGATTGTCAATTTTTAGGTGATAGTACACATCTTTAAGATCTAGCTAGCACATCCAATCATCATTCCTCAAAAGGGAGAACACAGACTGAACAGTGACCATTTGGAACTTGAGTGTTTGTCACATTGGTTCAAGTAGCTTAGGTCCCCATCTTTACTGGCACCAAAAAGAATCTTGAAGTTCTGAATCCTCATTGGTCTGATGGGACCTCTTGGATGACTTAAGCAGCATTTCTCTCTCTGAAGCTGCTTCCTTCTACTGATGGGTTGGGTACTTTTCCTGGTGAATGGGTGAAGGAAGGGAAAAGGGAGTGTAATAACCGCTGGTAATTATTCTCTGCAGCCATATATCTTTGGTGATGGACAAAGACTTCCGGGTGCAGAGAAGCACCCCCAACTGCCTCCAGACTGCAACAGTCTGGCAACCTTTCAGGGGCACTATAAAGGGGCTTTACAGTAAAGGGACTTCTAAAGCCTTTGTTTTGTGCTTGCCCCCCCCCCCCCCCGCCACAAGGGCAACATCTACCATTAGAGTTCCCACCTCTGTGCATCTCCTCCTGAGAGAACACTTGCAATTTCCAGAAGTACATCTTTCTACTCCCTTTCTGGTTTCTTGAAAAGGTCCTCTGAGGGGTAGAAAAGCATATCTCTATGACAGATGGGTTTTCATATCCTGTTCACTCCTGGACAGCATCTGACATTGGATCTACCTTATTTAGACTCAAACGGTGCACAGATGAAAGACATCTTGTAGGGCTCCACAAAGTCGCATCCAGGCGGGCCTGATAATAGCAAAGCCTGAACCTGCCACTTGCGAAATCTTCTCCATGGAATAGGAAATACAATTGCCTTCGACTACTAGTCTAAACACAAATCTAACGTGTAATGATTGGTCATCTCTGCAAACTTTTACCAAACAGAAGCTTCAAAAATAGAATGCAAGTCAGTGCACACACTGCATGAAGGCCCCAGAAGTGCTAATTGTGGATCCCGTGAATGTTTGCAACATGAGAAGGAAAACGTTTTCAATTCTGCAGTGCAATATTTTCTAGTAATGGGTCTCCTAGCCTGTTGCAGGACTTGTACAACCTCTTCAGAGATGTCTTTGAGGGTTTAAAATCCTGTTGTCCATAGGACTAAGCTGAGGGATGGAAGATTCAGGTGGAGCACCAAACCTTTTTGTTGAGTTATCAGGTCTAGTTGTAAAGGAATTCTCCTGCAATTTCCCTTTGCCAAGTGAAATTACAGACTAAATCAATGTTGCCTCAGCCAAAATGGAATCATAAGAGGAGTTGGAGTGTTTCCTTTTGTGCTCTGAGAAAAATGTTTGGAAGAGGCAGAGGAGGGAAGGAATAGAGGATCTGCCTTTCCCACTAAAAACAGAAGGCATCTGTCCTTCAAGGTAGTGGAACAAGGGTATTTAGTACAAAACTGGGGGAGCTGATGGCTATTTAGTAAAGCAAAGAGGTCTACCTAAGGAGCGCAACAATGAAGGGTGATGCTGTGGAAGACCTCTCTCTGTTCAAAGTCCACTCACAGGGGACCTCCAGGAACAGACAAGCAGTCTGCTAGCACACGGTCCTGAGAAGGGATGTAGGTGGCTGTGAGCATAATATTTGTATTGCCAAATTCCATGCCCAATGGGTCAACCTGCTTACTTGGCAAGACCTGCTTGTCTCCCTGTTTGTATATATACCATATGACTGTGGTGGTGTCTGTGTACACTTGGGAATGGTCCTAACCTCCAAAGGAGGACTAAAATCTGAACAGTTTGCAAAACAGCCCTCTTCTTTTAGTTTAACGTGCTCTTTCAGAAAATGGAGCTGCCATTTCCCCTGCACTCTGTGTGATCCTGTCCATATCTCCCATACCTCATCAGAGGTGTCTGTAAGAACCTGTTGAAGAGAAGGCGATGGTGTGAAAGGTAATCCTGGGCTGAAAATGACCTGTCACTTCAACAAAATAAGCTCCTTCTTCAGACAAAGGAGGAAGGGAAGCAGGGTGGCAGTGCCGGAATCACACAGACTTCAGGTACCACTGGATTTTCCTCATGTGGAATCTGGCCAGGGACAGCACAGGAATGGTGGCTGCCAAGAATCCCAAAGTCTTAACCATCTCCCTTACAGATCAATGGGTTGCAGAGGAGAGGTCTTGAAAGTAACTGGGCAGAATGAGAAACTTTTCCTGAGGGAGGAAGGCATGCATTTTCCTTTCTGTCCAGTTTGCATCCCAGAAACACCAGGTCCTGTGTGGGAAGAATTTGCGATTTTTTTTTTTTGTTTATAGTGAAATCCAGACCTATCAGAGGGTGAACAGTAAGTTATGTACTCACCATAACGTTAGATGTATGTAGTCCATCTCGCCTCACGTTTTTCACCTGTGGGTTCGGAGCCGAATGTCGGCTCCGACTTTGCCTATTTACTAGCTCGAAAGTCTTTGATTGGCTGGGCTAAGATGGTATCCCACAATACATTGCCCCACATTCCCAGATCTAGTTTGCTGCCAACAGAAATATAGTATCCATCGCCCAAACACACACACACACACACACACACACACACACACACACATAACAGAGGTCCAACAAATTATCCAGAAGGACTCTAATATCAGAAATACAAGGTGATCCTCCAAATCCTCCAGGCGTGGGGGAGGAATGCAGAATGTGAGGCGAGATGGACTACATACATCTAACGTTATGGTGAGTACATAACTTACTGATGTTATGTAGTCCTATCTCGCCTACATTCTTCACCTGTGGGACAGCGTCCCTAGCACCTACATCCTGGGTGGCTCAATGGAAAATACTCCTGAGCACTGTGGAGCCAAAAGATGATCTACCCCTGGACACCACATCCAATTTTTAATGGGAAACAAATGTGTGAGAAGCCCATGTTGCAGCCGCACAAATATCATCCATCGATAACCTAGCCTGAAAGGCTGTGGAAGTGGAAACTGCTCTGACTGGGAAGGGCAGGCTCTTTCCCCCTGCCTGATAAATAAAGGAGACGCAACCAGCTATCCACCTAGAGATGGTGACCCTGGATACCGCAGAACCCAAGCGATTCTCTGAAAACGAAACGAAGAGCTGGTCTGACTTCCGCCAATCTTTAGTCCTGAGTAGACAAAAGCGTAGTTGCCTATGAACATCCAACAGATGAAACTGGTACTCTGCCTTATTGGAGAAGTTGGGGAAGAAGACCGGCAGTTCAATGGACTGATTAATATTAGATAAGGAAGCCACTTTGGGAAGAAAGGACGAATTTGATCTGAGAGAGACTATCTTTATGGAATATCAAATATGGGGGCTTGATTGATAGGGCCTGGAGTTCTGAGACTAGTCTAGCCGATGTGATAGCTATCAAAAAGGCAGATTTCCATGTAAGAAATTTTAAATCGCAGGAAGCCGCAGGCTCGAAGGGTAGGAGGGTGAGAGCCTGCAGACCAAAATTGAGGTCCCAGGGCATAACAGGTTGAGATACAGGGGGACGAAGGAGAAGAGTGCCTTTTAGGAATGCTTTACACAGCCTGTGTGCCATTAAGCTAGGTTCATAAGCCACATGAAAATTTGAAATAGCCGCCAGCTGAACTTTGATGGTGGCTGAAGCAGACCCTTGGTAGAATAAGTGAGACAAATTCCAAAACAGAATCAATGGGGGCTGTGTAGGGGTCAATACCTTTGGAATGGGCCCATATCGAAAACCTTTTCCACTTGCTAGAGTAGATCTTCCTAGTGGACGGTTTATGAGAGGATGAAAGAATATGGTCCACGTCTGGAGAAAAATCGTGACATCTGACTACGGATGGAAGTGGAGTAGCCAGGCGGTCAGCCGAGGGTCTCCAGGGAGGAGTGGAGCTGTCCCGACATATGTGTCAGCAAGTCTAGACGAGGGTCCAGAGTCTAAGGAGCATCCACCGTGTAAGGCTGAAGGAAGGGGAACCATACTTGTCGAGGCCAGTGTGGCGCGATCAGAATCAATCTGCTTCCCAAGGACAGCGCTTTCTGAATCACCCTCGAGATAAGGGGAAACTGAGAGAAAGCCTACAGCAGACCAGAGGGCCAATTGTGCGCAAGAGCGTCCCTTGGAGATTCCCCCAATGGGGGGGATTAGCGAGAAGTAGCTGCTGCATTTCGCATTGAGGGGACTGGCAAACAGATCGCAGCAAGGCTGACCCCATTTGCTGAATATGCTGTTCGCCACCCGGCAGTTCAGGGACCACTCGTAAGGCATGAGGATCGCTCTGCTTAGCCTGTCTGCAATCACATTGGTTTTCCCTGGGAATAGTTGCCACCAAGGCCCGTTGGGAAGCTATCGCCCAATTCCACTCTCATGGCCTCTCTGCATAGGGGGTACGATCTGGTTCCTCCTTGTTTGTTGAGATACCACACTACTGACATGTTGTCTGAGTGTATCGCAATAGTCCCTAGAGGGAGGACATCCTGGAGTGCCTGCAATGCTAGGAGCACTGCCCTCATCTCCAGGACATTTATGTGCAAGTCTATCTCGTGCTCCTGCCACGTGCCTTGGACCATCCTGCCGAGATAACACCCCCCCCCACCCTATCCGGGAGGCGTCCGTGGTCACTGTGGCTACCGGGTTGGGTGGAACAAAGGGTTTCCCTACGACTAAGTTGTTGGTGCATAGCCACCAGTTGAGGTCCTGTTTGCATTTGCCTGTGATTAAGATAGGATGGGATAGAGGTAGTCTTTGGAAGGACCATTGGGCGAATAGGAGCCATTGTAGGATCCTCATATGCAACCTCGCTAACAGGACCATCATGATAGTGGCCGCCATTGTCCCCAGTAACTAAAGAACTAGTCTTGCCCTCACACGTGTAAGAGGCATCATCGTATGAACCTGTCGTTGCAACCCTGTGATCCTCTCCATAGGTAGGAATGCTCTCAACAGAATAGTGTCCAACTCTGCTCCTATAAACGAGACACGCTTTGAGGGTAGCAAGGCAGATTTTTTCCAGTTTATTGTAATGCCTAACCGGTGACAAAGATCGATGGTAGTATCTCTGTTTTGAAGAAGTAGATGCTTGGTGGGGGCGGATAGGAGCCAGTCATCCAGGTAAGGAAACACCTGGAATCCTTGACGTCTCAAGTGAGCCGTCACCACTGCCATGCACTTGGTGAACACCCTGGGGGCTGTGGTGAGACAAAAGGGCAGGGCTCGAAAGTGGAAATGCCTGGCTCCCAGCCGGAAGCGTAGATGACATCTGGATGCTCTCTCCATTCTGATGTGGTAGTAAGCATCCTTCAGGTCGATGGAGCACATGCATACTTCTCTTCCCAACAATGGGAGAATAGATTGTAGCGTGACCATCCGGAATTTGGACTTGCGTACCTAATGACTGAGTTGGCCGAGATCCAAAATGGGTCTCAGGTCCCCCGTTCTTTTCGGCACCAAAAAGAATCTTAAGTCCCTAATCCGATCTTGTCTGGGGGGACTGGTTGGATGACTCCTTTTTCTAGCAGCTGAGAAACCTCTGATGCTGCTTGATCCCTTTGACTGGGTGGAACGTCTGGGATCCTTTGGACAGAGGGAGGGTGCGGAATAGAATGGGATGGTGTAACCTCTGGCAATTATCCCTAATACCCATCGGTCCTGGGTGATGTTGACCCAGGCTTTTGGATACCGGGAAATTTGACCCCCCCGACTGGCTCCGGAGAAGCACAGTGGGGCACACCCTCAGGAATGAGAGCATGGGGAACCACGAAAGGAATCGTGGTCCCCAGAATTGCGGGGGCTCCCTCTGCCTCTGGGGCGACACCTCCCTGAATACGACACCTCCCCTGTCTCAGGAGGGGGTCTCACCCTGTGCGGCAGGAAAAGGCCTTTGTGATCTCTTGAACCACATCTTTCCCCCTCGCTGAGCCTTGGGATAAGGTCTCGACGGGATGGAAAAACGGACTCCTACGGCAGAAAAGGTCTTTCCCTCTTGCTCGCACCTAGTGAGGGTGTCTTTCACTTTGGTCCCGAACAAGGAGGAACCATCAAGGGGGCATCAGTGAAGGAAGACTTAAAGGCCTCCGCAAAGTGACACAGTCGTAGCCAGGCTTGCCTCCTGAGGGCAACCCCTGAGCTAGCCACCCTACTAGCTCCCTCAGCCACGTACGAAATTAGTCGCATGGACGAGTTAACAATGGATTTGAGGGTAGAGAGCTGAGCGTTGACAGTCTGAGCCACCGTCTCGGGCACGTTACCCATTAGAGTATCTCCTAACTCCTTAAGGAGATCTCTCTGGAGCCGGGTGAAATGAGACAAATAATTCAGCGACCGCAATGTAAAGGTTGCTGAAGACAGGGTACGCTTCCCGTACCGATCCATAGTCCTAGACTCCTTGTTAGGAGGATGGACCAAAGAGGAAGACTCAGCAACTTCCTTCTGTGTGGCAGCCACCACCACCATAGCATCTACCGGGACTCCCTTTGTTAAAAATTCTTTCCCTTGGGGAGCAGACAAAAATTTGTTGGGGCATCGAGGAATAGGCTCCACGGAGTCAGGAGTCTCCCACACCCTCTGACAAATAAGGTCCAGGAGCTCGAAGGGTGGAGACACCCAGGAGGCAGAGGGCTGAGCGCCAAAGGCCCTAAGGAATACTGACTCCTCCTCGGAGGGGGGTTTGGAGGGCCAGTCTCCTCTGTTTCAAGATCTACAGGATATCGGAGAACGAAACATCCTCAGAGGAAGACTTAGGGGACCCCTCCGATTCCTCGAGGTCAGTATCGGAAGTGAGGGACTAGTCCTGGGAGTCTACGTGCTTCCTCTTGCACAATTTCTTTCTGGGGGGTTCCTCAGGCACAGGCTCTGAGGGCTCCTCAGAAAGAAGGGGACCACTCGTGGGGGTATCCTTAGGCCCTGGAGCTCTGCTATCCAAGGATAGGTGGGTGTCAGAAGCTCTCGCCGGTGTTGTGGGGGATGGAAGACCCGATCCGAGAGAAGTAGCTGACCTAGCCAGCGCGCTCCACATAGCCTCGAAGGTGGGACCTCAGAATCTGAGGACCGACCGCCTTCCAAGGCCATGACCATGACCGGTGTCTCCGCAGAAGAGGCACTGAGAGGGAGGCCCAGAATCGAAAGGTGTTCAGAGGCATCCTCTTCGGGTCCGACCGAGGAAACTCTGGTCTCGAACCCTGTGGAAGGGACCGACAGGGTCTGAGCCGATGCAGGCACCGATAAACCCCGCTGGGGGATTGCAGCCGACGCAGGAACGTCCCGCGGAGCTTACCAGCTCAGACGACAAGGATGCGCTCAGAGGAGGAATAGCAGGAACAGCTAACAAAGCTGGCTCCGGAGCTGACTGGTTCGGAGCCGAGAAAAGTTTGGCCAACACCAGCGACTGCAGGAGCCTCAGCACCACCCTATCTACATCCAAATCGGAAAGCCTGGAGGATTTGGAGGAGATGGATGGAGACCTGGACCGCCTATCTGGAGAACTCTGCCTCAAGCTTGGCAACCGGCTCCGAATTGGTTCCAAAACTATCGGAGTGGACGTAGACTCAGTCGACACAGCTACCTCCTGTGGCCCCGATGCCAGTGGAACAGAGGAAGCAGACTCTACAATGGTAATTTTACAAGGTGGTTCTGAAGTAATAGATGGAGCCGGAGACCTTCTCTTCGATTTGGAGGATTTAGACTTCGACTGGGAGCTGGGAGCCGAACCTAAATCCTCCTCAAAGGGCGGTTTTAGCAGTCCCTTTAGGATCAATTTGTTTTTCCTCTCTTGGAGCACCCGAGGACTAAAGGCGTGGCAGAAACTGCACGACTCCTGAAGGTGGATGGCTCCAAGACAGTAAACACAGACCGAATGTCAGTCTGTGATGGACATTTTATAGGCACACTTTGTACACTTTTTAAAGCCCGAGAGCTTATGCTCTTTTTGTTCCTTAGACATGCCAAGCCAACAATTGTAGCAGCCGCTACTGACAAAAGGCGGGAAACCGCTAACACAGAAACAGAAGAACAAGTATAACCAACAACCAAGCACAGGAGAGAACCTCTAAATAAAACGGTTGTCAACTTAAATTAAGTAAAACGCACCTAAGACAGCCAGACAAACACCACAAGGAGGACTAGGTCCTCTAACTGAAACGGGCCTAGCCCGAAGGAATAAAGGGATGCCACACACAAAAACACTTGCAACCTACAAAAAAATAACCCAGCAACAACACTATGAACAACTCTACAAGAGTTTTTTTTAGCAATACTTAGCCGCAACCAAGTAGAGACCACGTCCGCGCTCTACAAGCGGCAAAACAAGATCTGGGAATGTGGGGTAATGTATTGTGGGATACCATCTTAGCCCAGCCAATCAAAGACTTTCGAGCTAGTAAATAGGCCGAGTCGGAGCCGACATTCGGCTCCGAAACCACAGGTGAAGAAAGTAGGCGAGATAGGACTACATAACATCTGAAGATACTGAATAATTACTTCTGGGGGAAAAGCCCGATCAGATGGTCATTCACAGAGTGGAAAATCTGAATTCTTTGAGTACAACAGAAAGCGAATACAAATGGCAACACTCTTGGAGCTGTAGAGAGCCTAAAAGGCAGATCAGTAAACTGAAAATGCAAGGAGCCACAGGAAAAAACTGAGGAATTTCCTGTAAGAGGGACAAATAGGAATGTGTAGGTAGGCATCCTTCAGATCAGATCTACTGACACTAAGAAAGCCTGTGGAAGGACAATAGGAGAGAGCATGATGAAAAATGGTACCTTCAGGTAAGTGATTGGGATAGACAGGTCTAAGATGGGTCTTCACTGCCTTTCTTTTCTTGGGACTAGAAATATCCTGGAATAAAATCCTTTTCCCGTGACTTATTTTGAGACTTACTCAATGGTACTCAGATTCAACAGGTGTGGAATAATGTGAGTCAGAAGGGATAATTGGTTTTGATGAGGTAGCAGCATGCCTCTCAGAGGGGGAATGTTTTCCCAAGACATGGCATAGCCATCCCAGATGAAGGAGAGGACCCACTTGTCTGTGGTAACAGCTTCTCACTTGGCCAATGAGAGAGCCATTGAAAAAGAGGAGTAATGGGGGCAGAGAACTGGGGGAAAGATGCTGCAGGGCTAGACACAGGTTTTTGTCTCCAAAGGGTGGCCTCCCAGCTGGAAGTTCCCTTTGATATTTTTCTTGTTTCTGAACCGTCCTAGGATACCTTCTAATTAAGGATGACTTAGCTGTGTAGTTTCTAGGACATTATGTTGGGGAGTTCTGCATAGACTGTCCGCTAGAAGGCCAAACATTGTCTTTTTCCAAAGACTAATCTAAAAATTTTGATTTAAAATCCACTACAAGTTGACTGCCAAGCCATGCATATCTGCAGATAACAGATTTAGTGGTAAGTGCCCTAGAAGCCTCATCCACAGCATCATGACTGCACTCAATGCAGTGTCTGGCAATCTAAGTGTACTGCAAAAGTAGGCTCTGCACTTTATGCTTAGAGTCTGCTGTAGGAGGATCCCAGATAACTTTAAGGAGTTAAGCACAGAGATCAAATACTTCATCATTTGAATCTGGTTATTAACTGTCCTGAAGGCAAGAGCTGAACAGATGTCTTCCACAATCTATTTGTATCCTTACTATCTTTGTCAACAAGTAGGGCATTATCACTGACCTGATGCTTAGAGGGCTTATCTGAAGACCGAGATACAGCAGAAGGGTCTGCCACTGGGTTCTTATATAGAAATCTAAGGTCACCATGGACCTTGTAAAAATGTCTGATCTCTTAGGAGCTGGTGGTTGATAATCAGGTGTAGACGACGTAGACTGCAATGAGTCCTAGAAAGCTTCATAGACGGGTGGGACTGAAAAGGGACAGGGGTACCCTTCACCAAGAGGGTCTAATCATCTTCTGAACATTAGAGATCTGCATGGATTGCCAATCAAAGTACATCATATGCTATGCAGTCTCCCAAAATGAAGCACCTTAATAAGGGAATCAGGAGATAGGCAGTCCTTTTTGGTCACAAGATATTCACTCTGGAGAATGCAGCTGAGATTAATACTCCAGAGAATGGTATGAGTCACAGTCCTGCCCCTCACCAGAGGAAAAGGAAACTAGGGCATTTTTAAGTGTAGCAGCCTGTGGGTTGCACAGACCTAAAGGAGTGAGGTTCCAAAGACATTTAATAACCTTAGTGAGAAGTCTAGCCACTCCTCTCTTGCTGCTGAGGCACAGGCCATATGCTTAATCCTCTGTTTATTCTTTTTAGGCGTGATGTCTGTCTGGATGTGATGTGGAGGTTTGGAACCATATCCAACCTCTATTAGAGACCCTGGGATTTCATGCCCTGCATAAATTTGAGTGACGCTATACAGCCCTCCTGAAATGATGAGATGTGGCTCCTTGGATATACAGTCTGCAAGGCCTCAAGAGTCATACCTGCTTCTGACAGGGTCTCAGCAGCGGATAAATGAGAAGTAGCTTTGCATACTACAGGTTCTGTAACCTCTGCAGGTGTGTTAAGAGTCAAAAACACTGGGCAACAGATCCATTTCAGGCTTCTTTTTTTCCTTTGGTGGCAAAGGGACTGCAGAGGATGTGGAGTCAGCCATCTACTTCTGGGTCACGAATTTAAGGCAATGGGTCTCAAGAATGGTTTTCAGAGTAGAAATCTTAGACCCAAGGGTTCTTGACAGATGATTGACAGATAACCGCAAGATTTGTGATAGTTTTTTTGCCTATCCCTGGAACAAAGGCAAGTCCTTATATGGAATCTGCATACTACACTCGCACTTACCCCCCTAGTGAACATCTACAACTTTCAAAAAATACTGCAAGATAAAAAGGAAGTCTCCCCAACAAGGCATTTACCCGGATAAATGTTTAAAGCAAAGGCACCACTGACCAAACAGTGAACAGGCCAAAGGATGCACAAACTGCATTCTGGCCACTGGCAAGAGTCTGGGGATCCATGCTCATACATCCGTCTTTACACCCAAATACATATGAGCTGAGGTTATGCTCCAGATGCACGACATAGGGAAGGTAAAGCTTTGCTACCCTGGCTAGATGTCAGTGGTAACAACCCACGTGCCAGGAATACTGCAACAGTGATTTTAGGTCAGGACATTTGGCTGGTGGTCCCACTCCACAAAGGTGGAGCCTCTACGGACCCTGGAAACTATCGCCCCATAAGCCTGACTAGCTTAGTCTGCAAGGCTATGGAGAGGATCATCATGGAGCTCATAAACAAAGACATTGGGGACCTACAGACACTAGATCCTACCCAGTTCGGCTTTGTCAAGGGCAGATCCTGCCTTTTGAACCTGGTTGACTTCTTTGAAACAGTCACCAAAGCCATAGATGAAGGGAAGGTAGTCCACACAGCCTATCTGGACCTTGCAAAGGCATTTGACACAATACCCCACTCGGGCATCATAGATAAGCTATCCAGCTTAAATATAAACCCCTATGTCACAAGATGGGTCACAAACTGGCTCAAAGACAGAACCCACAGTGTGAGAGTGGCTGGAGCCATGTCAGACTCGAAACCGTCACAAGTGGCGTCCCACAGGGTTCTGTCCTGGGACCACTCTTGTTCGGTATATACTTTTCCAAGGTACAGGCAAACATGGGAGGACTATGGCTCACCAAGTTCAGAGCGACTGCAAACTGGGCGCCATAATCAACTCTCCAGCTGACACAAACATCCTTCAAAAAGGTCTCACAGAGACAGATAACTGGTGCCAGCACCATGGTTTAAAGCTAAATGCCAAAAATGTATAGTCATACCCTTTGGCAAAAACAATGTGCCCACAAATTACCACATAGGCGGAAACCCATTAAGTACAGAGAAAGTTATTAGGGACCTGGGGACCCAAGTTGATAGCAATCGCTCCTTTGAAAACCACACTGCCAAAGTGGTTAGAAAGACCTTCTACATAGCTCACCTCATCACAAAGGGTTTCACATCTAGATCAAGAGAGGTAATCGTGCCCCTTTATTCATCCCTCATCAGGCCCATCATAGAATACAATGCCCCTTTTGGGATGTACCTTACCCGACACCTGCAGCAATTAGAAAGACCCCAAAAGTATCTCACCAAGAGGATCAAGGGTCTCAAACAGATGCCATATGCTGCTCGGTGAAAAAACTCCAGCTCTACTCAGTTGCATACCGCCTACTTCGAGGCGTTCTATGCCTGACATACAAAGCTATGTCAAATCCAGAATTAATGGACATGCTCCAACTCAGTAAATCTAAATCCCTTAGAGCCACATGCTCGAGGGACTTGAACCTCAGCACAGAAATAAATAGAACTTGCTGGAGGGACAGGTTCATAACCCAGAGGCTCCCTTCGCTCTGGAATAGAATTCCAGTTCATGTGAGGCAGAGCACCTCACTGAATCTCTTCAAGAAGAATCTCGATAAGTGGATGGGGGATCGTAGGTTTGTCCCAGGGATTACTCCCGTGTCACTATTAGACAGAGGCACAGTAAACTAAACCTTAAAAAGGGCACAGTATACTCAAATCAAGGGGTGGCGTAAGCCATACAGAATCGGGCTAGGCTTATAATTGCCCCAGGGCAGATCGCCTAGTATGAACCTATGAACCTATGGCACTGCCCTCTAGCCAACTCCCTAAGTATGGAGAACCTGCACTGTCTTAACCAGAACAGGCTAATCAGAAACACTGAGTCATTCCTCACCTTCTGGATTACTCGGAAACACACAGATAGCATCCACAAACATCCCTGTGCATTCTATAATGAAAGCAATAACTATACATGCCTCTCTGCAAGGGTTCATTGAACTAAGAGAGTTCCCACTTTTCTGGTAATACAAAAAAATCCATCTATAAACTATCTGTAGGAAACCTTCCAGGTGTAACACATCCACTCACAAGGGTCTTCTCTTTCTGCCCATTTAATTCTGAGGGGCTATAAACTTCACTGAGAAATGTATCGCACTGTAGTGCCAGTTCCAAAGCTTTCATAGCTATCCTGCAAAGTCGAGAAGATTTTGTTCCTCCTTGCTTGTTGATGTACCACATAACAGTGGTGTTACCTGTCACTACTTTCAAGGCCCCTTGCATCTAAAGTTGGCTTAGGGCCTTTAGACCTTGAATTAAAAGTAGCATTCCTCAACACTGATTTGCATTCTCCTCTGTGGGTCTTACCATATAGCCTGAACTTTGAGGCATTGGATGAAAGCCCCCCCCCCCCCCAAGCCAGATCCAAAACATATGTGGTAATGGTCTGGTTGGGCAAACAGCTTCCTGCACAAAGGGAGCTCGACAGTTCAAGCTGACCTGTTTTGTACAACACTAACTTTTTTTTTACTACAAAATGGGGAAACTGATCTGGTGGTCCAGGGATTGTGTTGACAAAGGATTTTCTTCATGTGAAGTTTTGCCCAGGGGAACATTGGTATGGTGAAGGCCATGAAGCCCACAGCTCTGAAAATTACCTGGCTGTAGCCATCACCTGTATGTTCAAGTTTGGAGGATACCAGCCGTTCATCTTGTTCTGAGGAAAAAAGGCAACCTGAACCAAGGTGAACAAGATGAATCCCGGAAAGACTACACTTGGGGATGGTGCCAGCTGTGATAACTGTAGGTTGAATGTGAGCCCCAAGCAATCCCGCACATCCCTGGTGAATGCCAGAGATCTGTTACCTTCTCTGATTTAACTTGCCTTCATAAAACTATCATTCAAGTAAGGAAAGTCGTGAATTCCTGCAGTCTGCTGTAAAGAATAGCAGAAGCTACACACTTGTTAAAACTCAAGAGTGCAGTAGCAAGCCTAAAGAGAATGAAGTAAACAAAATGCCACCCAGCAAAAAAATCTGAGGAAACACCTGTATTCTTTATTGAGGCGGATATGCAGATAAATATTGCAAAGATCCAATGTAACCAACTGGGCACCTGATGCAGAACAGTTAGTAAGCCCTGCAAGGTTAACATCTTGAACTTGGGAACCTTCATACACATGCCTCTATGTTGCTTCCATTCAAGGAAAACAAATGACCTCAACTAAAAGCTTTCGCCTTTAAGTTGAGCAGGGACACTTATGACTCCTTGGGAGAGAAAGTCATTCACAATGGAAGGAATCCACTCCTCCTGCTCTTTGGGGACTGCAGTGATCCCTCACAGACAAGTTTTACTGACTCACTGCAGTTTGTAGCCTTCTCGGACAACAACTGGGACCCATAATTTTGTTTTAATTCTTTCCCACAGAGACATAGGGAGAGTTTGCCTGCTATCTCTTGGGATGTGGGGTGTAGCCATGATTGCTCTTTGCCAAAATTGCTCCCTTGAGGGCCATCCGACTTCCTTTTATTGTCACTGTTCTACCTCATGCTGAACTGAGATTTCCTCCTTTGTCATTTGCCCTCAGTCTGCTTTTTATAAAACAAAAGTATAATTGTGTACAATTACCATAAATGTAGATGTTAGAGTGTATTCACTGTTGCAGTCATTACATTTGGGGTTATCTGCTTGCAGGTAGCCCTCAGTCGGCCTGATTAACAATGTCTTGGGTCCTGTGTCGTTTGCTGTCCCTTCTTCCATGACATCAGGTTGTCAGAGGAATAAAACATGCAGCCGATGCCATTACATCAGTTTTTCTTGCCCCAGATGTCAGGTGCCCCCCTAATGGGGAGCAATTAAATAAAAAAGTACAATGATATACCAACCAACAAAAAAGCTAATGCACCAAAAAGGCTTTTAAGCATAGTAAAGGAAAGTAGAGGTATAGCCAAAAGACGTTAGGGGGCTGGAGGGAGGGTAGTGAACACACTCGAACATCTACATTTATGATAAGTGTACACAACTGTACTACGTTCTTCGTGTTTCACTGTTGCAGTCATTACATTTGGGTAGATTCCCAAAGCTATGGTTGGGAGGAGGAATTTAGATAGCATTAGGGCCAGCTATAAGGCTCTGCAAGACTGCAGTGGCAAAGCCAGCTCTGGAGTTAGAGAAAATTGGCAAATGATGATGCTTGGTGAAAGTATGCACAGAGCTCCAGGTAGCAGCTTCTAGGATGTCCCTGGTAGGGACGCCTCTAAGAAAGGCTGTAGAGGTAGATGCAGCCCTGGTGGAGTGAGGTCTGATCCCCTGGGGGATACATTTTCCATGGTGCTTACAGCAGAAATGAATGCAATAGCCTATCCATTTAGAAATGATTTGCTTTGAAATAGCCTTCCCCCTCTGCCCCATGCAGCACATGCCACCAGCAGTTGTTCAGATTTACTTTGAGGTTTAGTCCTGTCCAAGTAGAATCCAAGTTGTTTGTGCACATCTAAGGAATGCAGTATCTGTTCCCCTTTATTCTGTGGATTGGGAAAGAAGGTTGGCAAATGAACAGACTGATTAAGAGCCACACTGGATACCACCTTGGTCATGACGGATAGATTGGTTCTGAGGGACACCCTGTCCGCATGAAAGATTATGAAAGGCTCCACTGCCATAACGGCCTGCAATTCAGATACCCTTCTAGCTGAAGTGATTGCTAAAAGGAAAGCTGTTTTCCAAGAAAGAAATTTTAAGTCTGCAGCAGCAGCTGGCTCGAAAGGAGGTAGAGTGAGTTTCTCCAAGACAAAGTTAAGGTCTCAGGCTGGGGTGGGAGCTCTCCTGGGAGGTCTCAAATTTCTGGCCCCTCTGAGGAACTGCTTGAGCAGTGGATGAGAGAAGAGGGGAGGTTCTGTGCTATAATGAGCAGAAATGGCTGAGGCGTGGATTTTAATGGAGGAAAAAGAGAGGCCCTTGTGAAGCATCTCAGTTAAGTATCGTAAAATCTGAGGTAAATTGGGCACTGCTGTGCTCATCCCTTGAGACTGGTTCCAGGCACAGAATCTTTTCCATTTTTCAGCATAAGATTTTCTAGTACTAGGCCTAGGCCTCTTTGCCTCTAAAATGATATCCATCACAGGTTTACTGAGGGATGGTAGAGGAGAGATTATGTAATTAGCCAGGCTGCAAGGTTCAGTGTTGGACGCTGAGGGTGCAGAATCTGGTTCTACTGCTGAATTAGGGAAGGAGTCTGAGGCAGGTCCATGGGGAATGGATAACCGTGACACACTGCGCAGGAGGGGGTACCAGTGTTGGCATGGCCAGTCTGGAGCAATCAAAATCATCCTTGGTTTGTCCTGTTTGATTTTTAGTAGTACTTTGGAAAGCAGAGGCACAGGGGGGGCGGGGGGGGGGGGGGTAGACTGATAGGTTTTTCCAGCTGTAGGACAGAGCATCCACTTTCCAGGCTTGCATGTGGGGAGTCCCTTCTGCAAAATGTGTCCAATTGGTAGTTCTGGGGACAGGCTCCCCTATTTGCTTGTCAACATGCTGAAAATCCTTGGCTCCAGTTTCCATTCGTGTGGGTCCATGAGGTTTCTGCTTAGTCTGTCTGCCAGTGTATTTAATTTTCCTGGCAGGAATTGAGCTTGTAGGTGCACTTGGTAGTTCAAGGCTGTGTTCCACAATGCCATGGCTAGTCTGCAGAGGGGGGTAAGAATGTGTACCCCCCCCTGCTTGTTTAAATACCACATAACAGTGGTGTTGTCCGTCTTTACCAAAAGTTGTCCTGGAAGATTGTGGTCCTTGAAGAATTCTTTTTGACTGATATACAGGTGCATTTGACTTGGGTTCCATTTGCCCTGAATGCACTTCCCTGCCAGGTGAGCCTCCCATGCATAGTCTGATGCGTCTGTTAGGCTTTGTGCAGCAGGGGGTGGTGTGAAAGGTAGTCCCTTGTTTTGGTGGCAGGCCTCTGCCCACCAAAGGAACTCTAGGCGTAGGCAAGGTATGATAGGAATCATTGCTTCTAGATCCAGAGAATGTTGACACCATAGGCTTTTTAGATACCACTGTAGTTTCCTAATATGCAGTCTTGCATATGGAATTAGAAGAATGCAGGAGGCCATGAACCCCAAGGCTTGCAGTATTTGTCTTGCAGATAGCAGGGTTTTTGTGGCCACTTGTGTGAAGTAGGTTGTCAAATGAATTTGTTTCTCTGGCGTGAGGTAAGCCATCTGGGAAGTTGTATTCAAGCTTGCTCCCAGGAATATAATTTGTTGACAGGGTACCAGGTGTGATTTCTTTTCGTTTATGGTGTACCCCAGACAAGTTAGAACCCTTTGTACAAAGGCCAGAGGAGTCAAAAGTATGTCCTGGCTTTCTGCCTGAATTAGACAATCGTCCAGGTATGGGTATATTTGAATATTTCTTTGCCTGCAAAATGCAATAACTGGAGCTAGGCACTTCGTGAATACCCTGGGTGCAGTAGATAAGCCAAAGGGCAATGCGTGTAGCCTGCTTTGAAGCGTAAGTATCTTCTGCAAGATTCCCTGATTGGGATGTGCAGGTATGCTTCTTTTAAATCTAGTGTTGCCAACCAGGCATCTTTTTGGAATTGCCAAAAAGGTGATTAGAGTAGACAGGTCCAGGATAGACGCCATGAATTGTCTTTTCTGGGTACCAGGAAAAGTCCCGAGTAGAAACCTCGTCCCTTTTCCTCTTCTGGTACCAGCTGAATAGCCCCCATGCTTAAGAAAGTACTTGTGTTTGGGCCTCTGCCCACCGATTTAGGGGTAGGTCCGGCCACCCTCTTGGTGCTGGCAAAGTGTGGAAGTGAAATCTGTATCCCTGGGACACTATATTTAAAACCCATTTGTCCTGGGTAATGAGTTCCCAGTTCTTTGCATGAAAAGCAATCTTTCCCCCCAAAGGGGCAGTCAGTTGGTAAGTGCTTGGAAATTTTAAACGAAAGTCACAGAGACAGTTTATCATAGGGGGGAGACTTATTACTCCCAGATTTGGAAGTGGAGGCCCCCCACTACTTAGTTCTGTGTGTCCCCTGGGACTGAAACCTGGGGCTTTTGCTGTGTATGGGTTTGGCTTGAGAAGACCTGGAAGGGGCTGGAAAGGAAAAATTCTTAGAGGGCCAGTGCCTACTAAACCTAGGAGGCCGAACTTGTAAGAAATCTTTAACAGTTTGCATAGATTTAGCTTTATCTTCCATCTTTTTAAGAACTTCCTCAGCCTTGTTGCCAAACAAGCGGTCCTGATTTAAGGGAGCATCCAACAATTTAGCTTTAAACATGATCAGGCAAAGATTACTCCTTTAACCAAGCATGCCTTCTGAGCACAGACCCAGTAACAGCAGCCCTGCAAGAGGCCTCTAATGAATCAAAACCACATTGCAAAGTATGTTTTCCAATTTGTTCAGCAGAATGCATTAAATCCTGTAATTCTTTATTTTCCACACAGTTAGGAATCAACATAATTTACTGTTTCAGCAATCCAATAACATGTTGCTGATACTTTAACATATGAAACTGGCAGTTTAAAGCCCTAATGGCCAGGGTTGCAGAAGTGTAAACCTTTTTACCCCCATCTATCCAGCGCCCTGGAGTCTATCAGAAGGAGTAGGATTCTTAGCAGTAGAAGCTTTAATGCCCTTGGGCCCCTGTGAAATAGTCTCTGGATCCGCAATAGGATTTTTAAAAAGGAAATTGTGTGACTCAGGGACCCTGTAGTATCTCTCCAGTTTTCTGGGAGCAGGAGGCAAGGAATCAGGGGCCAAACTAGATTCCGAAAAAGCATCATCAACAATGTCTAGTACAGGAGGAATAGCTAAAGGCTTATGCTGAGGTAGGAGTAAGAAATCCCAAAGCCTCTTTTTTGAATCAGAAAAATCCTGGCTTTCCCAGTGGAAATGCTCCCTTAGAGTATGCAAGGTTTTCCCAAAAGAATAATCCTCTGGAGGGGAAGCAGAGGGAATGGAGTCCTCTGTATCAGAATCCTCATAAGTAGAGAAGGGCAAATCCAGATCAGAATCCTCATAAGTAGATGAGGGCAAATCCAGATCATCAGAAGAATCAGAAAAACAGAATCCTGGTTAGAAGAGTCATAAACAACTTCAGTCCTAGGCCTCTTAGAAAGGGGGGGGGGGGTTTGGCCACCCCTGATTAGAGTTATTAAATCTTAGCCATTCTTATCATTTGTTTTGTAGGCAAAGAGGCCTGAGCATGTGGCCTGGGAATCATTTTCTTAGGCATGGTTTGAGAGTTAGGCCTAAGTGAAGGAGGAGGTGTCTGTTTAATATGCAAGTCCGTAGGCCTGAATACATCTTCAGAAGCCAGTGCCTGCACAGCGGCTCCAGACCCATCCAAGGTAGAGACATCCACGGATTCCATAGTTGAAGAGTCTCGCGGCATACCAGACTCAGAATGGGTCTCAGAGGCCTGCAAATCAGAAGTAGCGGGTATCAGGGGCTGCGAAAGCGCCTCATTGAGTACCGGCGAACTGTCGACTGGCTTAAGAGAAGTGCCGTCGGCAGTTTTGGACCTCGGTGGCCTGTCTCTGTCTTTATCTTTACGTTTTTTCAGAATCCCGGTAGTCGGATGGCTAACCGACGACATTTCTAGATAATTAAACTGAGAACCAAAATATTTAGAGGTGAAAATATACCAACGACGGATAGTGCGCTGATTAAATAAAGCACAAAACCGACAGCAAGGTACGTCGTGGTTAGGGCCTAGGCAAGGAATACAGTACGAATTAAAATCTTTATGAGGTATTTGCTTTCCACAAGTAATGCAATTATTAACTTTTAGTGACATCGGTAAGGGGCAAGAAAAAGTTTCCCCAACAGGGTACTTAGCTTTAGTTGAAGACTTCGGTTCTGAAACTCAAAAACGAAAATTTCAGGAGTTGGCCGACCGGCACTTGGGAACTGCTTCAGCTACCGCACGGCAAGAAAGACTGATGTAATGACGTCAGCTGCATGTTTTATACCCCTGACGACCTGACATCATGGAAGAAGGGACAGCACCCGACACAGGACCCAAGACTTTGTTAATCAGGCCGACTGAGGGCTACCTGCAAGCAGATAACCCCAAATGTAATGACTGCAACAGTGAAACACTAAGAACATCCAGGGTTTACAGGAAGTACATCCTGAGCATAGGAGAATGAAAAAAAACTGCTTGAACTCTTGCACGATTTTACCCAGTCATCCATTTTCTTCAACAGCAGTGGATCCCCCAAACAGCAATCCTCCATCCAGGGAAGCACTGACTAATCATGCTTTAATAACTTCAGTTAAGGGTTTTAACTGAAGCCAGGTATGCCTTCTCATGCCAGTTTGTGGATGCTGCATCGACTGCATCATACCCACAGCTTGACCGTGCACTTTTCTACTTCAGCCAGTCCCAAGGTCAGACCAAGACCCAAACAATGTTGTGGGTTTGGAAATTAATTGCCCTAATGGACAAAGTTGATGAAGCTTTTTTTTTTTTTTTTTACCAAGCCTATCCAGGTTCCTGCTATCCTTATCACTAGGGAAAGGAGTTTAGAGCAAAAACTCTCTTAACTCTTGTTGGAATCCATCGGGACTACTGTAAGATCAGCCGCTGAGTTTTTACTGAGATATCTGTAGTGTCTTGCACCCTGTAGAATTTGTTTGGCTTTTGGGGTGCTCAGAGTCTAGGAGCTGTGATGCTGCTATATATGCATTCACCACGGCCCCCAAGATATGAAGAACTGCCACAGTTATGGGGGCTTGGAGTCTTTAAGATCTCAAATCTCTCTCGACTGTTTAAGGCTTCTGTGCTTTCCCACACGACTTTTTCTTTCATGCAGGTAAAGGTTTCATGCATGTAAAAGTTTTTCGAAAGGATCTCTTTATTGGGCAAGTCAGAAGCCAAGGTGTCCTCCACGTCAGAGTCAAAGAGTGGGGGAAGATGAGATCTGGGATGTGTAGTCAAGATCTTCCAGGACTGTGTCTGAAGGTCCCTCTTCTCTTTCCAATTAAGAAGGATCTCTCTCGCTTTCTTTATTAGTGAAGAGGGTCCTAGCTGTTCTTGGTCTAACTGGGCGGCCTGCAGCAGGCCCTGGGCCAGCTTAAAAATTCCTCTTGACTTACTTGAAAAAAGGTGGTTGGGTGGAGAGGGATCACCTGTATTCTTTTTTAATAGAGTTAGGTGATGAACCATGTGTTTTTTTGTGCCCTTTTTGGGAAGGGGGTTGCTTGAAAGGACCTAGACAGTCTGGCAGACGACACCTCCATAACAAAATCCTCAATGCCATCTGTAATGAATATGTTATGGATCCCGCCCTCACGTCTGGTAACCATAACTCAGGGCATGTCCTGGTTTCCCAACAGTTTTGGCATTAGAAGGGCTACCCCTGCAGTCACCAGTCTGCATGGATGTACTTGGATCCCCAGTCATGTCCTCCTCCAAAGGGGCAGAAAAATGGATAGAAGAGGAAGACATGCAAGCATGAGGGCTGCAAAGGCACCACACAGTGGCTGCTCACTTTGAACTAATCAGGAGGCTGAGATATTGGAGTAAAGTAGCCTGAATTTCTGCTTGCTTTACCCCTTTGCATTTTCTTGGACAGAGTTTAACAGAACATGCATCAGCCAATGAAGCTCAGTGAATGCAGTGAACCCTTGGCAGATGTTACAATTCTTGACAGGTTCTGCACCAAGACAAAAATACATATGATAGTGCCTGTATGGGATCTGGGCACAGGAAAAGTAGCAAATGGAAGCTCCAATCAAAAACATATAATAATCCAGAGAAAAAGCAAAACCCCAACAAAGTGCTTAACTGCATGAGCTCTCCTCAATCCATATAGATGTGAAGAACTACTACATAATGCTAAGCAATGAGCAATTATGAGCAATAAAACATATGCATACATGTACTGTAGCAAAAAAATTTAGAAGACAATGCAAGTTTACTTACACTTTTATACAAACATGCTGGACATGCTTTAGGGCAGCTCTACGCTACGCTAAGATAAAAGGCTCCTGAGCTTTTGAAAACTAGCCAGACAAATGAGACACCTATCACTGAAGTCCCACATGTAAGGCATACCGCAACAGCGATCTAATGAACACATAATAGAAACATTCTTATAATACTTGATACATGAGATGACCCAAGTCACACAATGGGTCCCTCAGTTCAGTTTATCATCAATAAGAAGCAACACAAAATCAGGTAAAGTCCCAAATTCAGACACGCCCTATACAGACTCACAGTCATAGAAAACATGCTTATGTAGGCAGACCATAAGACCACCAGTTTTTTCTATGTCAAAACAGAACAGCTTCCTGGAAATCAAAGCTATGAAGGTCTGACACATCACTGAAGTAATGCATAAACATGGTTTGCATCTACATGACTGAAACATTTTGTCAAGCTAACACTTATTAAACTTGTTTTGTCAAGAATGGAGCTGCCAAGAGAGCACACTAGTAGAGACAGAGTTGTCCTCACTGCAGTGCCCATGTTAGCACGTGTTTTTGTGTTCTTTTTTTATGGCAATCCAGGATTCTACATTAGCCAAAGCTTCAAAAGCTTATAATATACTCAAATACTTGCAGGACACTAAACAATCCTGGAGCACAGCTGGCACCCCCCTTGGCAACAAAGCTGGCACTAAAGATGGGCTTCTAGAAGACCATACAATTGTATAAGAACTTACCTTAATAGTCAGTGCTAGACTGCATCACTTTTGCAGTAGCTCTTACTACTGGGATGGCTACTAAACAAAAGCTTGGAGAGCAGTGGATGGATTGGTAAACGGCAGTAGCAACCCCAACCTTTGCCCTTGGGACAACCACAGATGACCCTAAGGGTAGTATGCACCCCATCCCAGTTTAAATCAGTGCAGACCATCTCAGAAAACCAGAAGAAGATTCCCACATATTAATGATCCAATGGCCAGAGAAAATTTGAACTGAAGACCAGGAAGCTTCTCCCTGAAAAACTTCTGCAATTACCCACCTTCAGAAAGGCCACAGTGGATGCAATACCTTTAGTGCTGTGATGTTTTCTAACCTTTTCCCCTGAACGGGTTAACTTAACACAAAGCAGCAGACAAGCTACTTAGAAAAGGTTTGCTTGGAAACTGGTTTTCCCTCCTTACACAGAGTGAAGAGGATACAAACAGTTGGTATGAGGTTCTGATGTTCAATTTATTTTGGTTATCTATGCACATTTAAACAGTTCAGGATTCTCTCTTACATGTCCTCAGTTAGACAAGAAAATATGTAACTAAAAACGCGGTTGAGGAAATCCAGTCACTACTTAGGCAGCATAAGCATGACAATATTTCCAAGACTAACCTTGTCCTTTGTTTTACAACAGACTAGAAAGGGCTTTCTTTACATAAGGACCTGAAGTTCTGAATTCTCCCTAGCTAAGGGGAAAGCCAATCTCAATTCAGTTTTCCAGGTTAGGTATTGGGGGGGGGGGGGGGGGGGTCAGTCAGCACACTAAATTTAAGTTTCTTCCAGGACATAATTCAAGATCCAAGGAAAAATACTTATTGTAAGTAGTCTCAGGTGGACTGCCTCAGGGCCACAGCTACCTCTGCAGCTTTCCTCAGAGGAGTTCCTACCAAGGATATATTGGAAGCAGCCACTTGGAGTTCTGTGCATACCTTTTCCAAGCACTACCACCTACCATTATACTCCAAAACTAGAGCAGGCTTTGCCACAGCAGTCTTGCAGGGCATTCTGGTTCCTCCTAGTTCCACCTAGTGCCTACCACCCCTTTCTTAGCTTTGGGATTCTACCCATCTGTTATGAACATAACATAACAGATGGGTAGAATACCAAAGCTAAAATAGGGCTGGTAGGCACTAGCTGGAACTAGGAGGAGCCAAGATGCCCTGCAAAACTGCAGTGGCAAAACCTGCTCTAGATTTGGAGTATAAAGGCAGGTGGTAGTGCTTGGAGAAAATATGCACAGAACTCCAAGTGGCAGCTTCCAAAATATCTTTGGTAGGAACCCCTGAAAGCTGCAGAACTGTAACCTGTGGAGTGAGACCCGATGCCTGCAGGTACAGTTTTACCATGAAGAGTAACAAAAGCGTATGCAGTGGGCTATCCATTTTGAGATTGTCTGTTTGGAAATAGGCTTCACTTGAGCCCCTGTGGCATAGGACACAAAGAGTTGCTCTAATTTTCTGAAAGGCTTTGTTATGTCTCAGGCGCGGCAAGAAAAACTGAAGAAAATGGCGTCGGCTGGTTCTTTTATACCCCTGGCGCACTGACGTCAGGGAAGAAGCGACGACAACCGACGCCGGACCTAGACTTTGGAATTCACAAAGCTGCAATCCTAGAGGATAAACCTTTTTTGGCACTGGGGAAAAACCTCTCCCGCATGGAAAATTATGATTTCTTTCTGGCAGGTTTCCTTGACTCCTTAAGTATTGTTAGCTCACTGAACAGGTACCTGAAAGGCTAAAGTACTGATCACCGAAGTGGTGAGCTGCATTGTCTTTAAGATCATAGAAGATTACTATGCGACTGACCCGGAGGTCATTTTAAGCCTAGCCATTTCAACCCAATGTTAATATCAGAGGTACTAGTCAATACTCAAGATTACATACAGTGTTGACTGCCCATGCCCAGGAGGGTTGTGGCCACTATCCCCAAAGAATGTATGGTGCCCAATCCACTCATCCAGGTTCCTCGAACAGTTTCAAAGAGGTGCACTGTTTAACAGGAACTGGTAGCCTGCTCCAAACACATGGCAGTTGCTGGGAGATGAATATTTCCCTCCAGCATGTCCTATTTAAGTCACAGGCCATATACAAGTCCCTTGAACGGGTAGCCTTAGACCCATTTGATATACAAATATGCAGCAAGTTCATTAGGTTTGGGTCTTGGGTTGCTCTGTAGGCCAGGCACAACTCTCTCCTAAGAAAGTCTATATGATATGGAGCATAGTGACAGGGATTTTAGTCAGTCCATGTAAGGCGCATGCTAGAGGCCTTTGATCTTATTTGGTAGAAACCTCTAAGGTCTCTCTAATTGCTGTAGGTGCTTAGTACGGTACATAGTGAATGGGGCATTATACTCTATTATGGGATGGATGAGTGGCAAGTATAAGAGGGTTATAACTTCTTTTGCTCTCAAAGCGATACCTTTACTAAATCAAGTGAGCTACGTTGAAAGCTTCCTTACAACGGCAGACACATGGTAGTCTAAGTTAGTTTTGCAGGTGTCTGAAACTGGTCATCCACAACCCTTTAGTTTTCACCTGAACTTCTGAGAAGTATAAAACAGTAGGGAGCCCAGCACTGACCCCTGTGGCACCCCACTGGTAACAGGTCTGCTGGTTGATGTGGAGTCACCCACTTTGACAGTTTGTGTTCGGTTTGTGAGCCAGTTGGCAACCCATCTTACAACAAAGGGGTTTACATTCAGTTTGCCAAGTTTATTGGTAATGCCTGAATGGGGAAATGTGTCGAAAGCCTTTGCCAAGTCGAGATATGCTGTGTGCACAGACCTGCTCTCATCAATGGCCTTGGTCACACTTTCAAAGAAATCCACCAGATTTAACAGGCAGAATCTCCACTTCATGAAGCACAATTGGGTAAGATTCAGGGTTTGGAGGTCACCCATGTCTTTATGTAAGAGATCCATGACCACACATTCCATGCCCTTACAGATAAGGCCGGTCGGGCTTATGGGTCTGTAATTCTCTGGATCTGTTGGGAGGCCACCTTTGTAGCGGGGAAGAACTGTAGCGGTTCTCCACTGGTTAGGTTACAACTGAAAAGGGTACTTAATGGTGATGCTTGTTTATGTTTTAGCCTGTTTAGAAGACAGCCTGGGTTGTCATTGGGTAGAGGCAGTGTTCTCTGCAGTGGACAGGGCTTTGAGGATCTGCTCTTCAGATAAGAGAAGGCATCTGCAGTTCAAGCTCATTTGTATGGTGGCCTGGAGCAGACCTTTCTCAGCAGTTTGTTGCTCAGACATGCAAACAGGTCCATCTCTGTGACATCCCACATGCCTAAAACCTGAAGGAAGACATCACTGTGTAACATCCATCAGTGGGGATCTGCAGCTAAATCATTTTTGATGGTTCATATTGAGTTCAACTGGGATGAAATGCAGACTATCCTTAGGGTCACCATATACTGGAGAGCCATCTCCCAGGCAGTCAACACCCTGCACAAGGGATAAGGAGGAGTCTGCTCAGTACGGTTGTGTACACTTACCACAAATGTAGATGTTAGAGTGTATTCACTGTTGCAGTCATTACATCTGGGTAATCCTGCTGTCAGGTTGCCCTCAGTCGGCCTGAATTCCAAAGTCTTGGGTCCTGCGTCGGTTGCTGTCGCCCCTTCCCTGACGTCAGGTTGTCAGGGGTATAAAAGATGCAGCCAACGCCATTCAGTTTCTTGCCCCAGATGTCAGGTGCCCCCAAAAGGGTAGGCTAGGTATATATATAAAACATACATGCACCAAAATAAACTTCATCTACAAGCAAATACACCACATAGGTTCCAGCAGAAATAAGGGGGATGGCGGGTGGGTAACTTGGACTGCAACAGTGAATACACTCGAACATCTACATTTATGGTAAGTGTACACAACTGTACTATGTTCTTCGTGTTTCACTGTTGCAGTCATTACATTTGGGCACAGTCCCAAAGCTATGGTTGGGGGGCTGGAGCTAAACAATATTAGGAGCGGCTATGAGGCCCTGCAGAACTGCAGTGGCAAAGCCTGCTCTGGATTTTGAGTAAAGTGGCAGATTGTAATGCTCTGTAAAGGTGTGCACTGAACTCCAAGTAGCAGCCTCTAACATGTCTTTGGTTGGTACTACCCTGAGAAAGGCTGCCGAAGTGGCTGCCACTCTGGCTGAACGTGGCCTAATGCCCTTAGGCACTGGCTTGCCATGCTGAGAGTAGCAGAAACGAATGCAGTGACCTATCCACTTTGAAACAGTCTGCTTGGAGATGGCCTTTCCTTGTGCTCCTGCAGCTTATGCCACTAGTAATTGTTCTGTCTTTCTGAAAACTTTACTTTTGTCCAAATAGAATCTAAGTTATCTGTGTATGTCCAAAGAATGCAGAATTTTCTCCCCCTTGCTCTGTGGATTTGGATAAAAAGTTGGCAAATGAATAGTTTGGTTAAGGGCTACACTGGAAACCACCTTAGGCATAAATGTAGGGTTTGTCCTCAGAGAGACCCTGTCTGGATAAAAAATTATAAAGGTTCCACAGCCATGAGAGGCTGTAGCGCTGACACTCATCTTGCAGAAGTTATTGCTAGGAGCAGAGCTGTTTTCCAAGATAAGAACTTTATATCCGCAGTGGCAGCTGGCTCAAAAGGAGGAAGGGTGAGTTTTTCCAATACATAATTGAGGTCCCATGCAGGCATTGGCGGTCTTTTGGCTCCTCTGAGGTACTGCCTTAATAAAGGATGAGAGAGTGGTGGCTCTGTATTGTAATGAGCCGAAATGGCAGAGGCATGAATTTTAATTGATGAAAAAGATAGGCCTTTGTCCAGCATCTCAGTTAAGTAGTGCAAAATCTGAGGAATATTTGGTACAGCTGTCTCAGTTCCTTGAGTTTGGTTCCAAGCACAAAATCTCTTCCATTTTCCAGCATAGGATTTTCTAGTACTAGGCCTTCTGGCTTCCAAAATGACATCCATCACAGCTTTACTGAGAGGTGTGCTTTGTATGGCTACATTAGCCACCATGCTGCCAGGTTTAGAGCCCTGAGTTGGCTGTGCAGAATCTGATTGTTTTGTTGGGACAGTAGGTGAGGTATTTGAGGTAAGGTCCAGGCTGGGCATTGAGACAAGTTCCTTAAGATCGGATACCAGTACTGACTGGGCCAGTCTGGGGCAATCCGAATCATTTTTGGTTTTTACTGTCTCACCTTTAGGAGTACCTTGGGGAGGAGAGGCAGTGGAGGAAAGGCATATACTGATAGGGTGTCCACTTTCCATGCTTTGCTTGTCTGTGATAAGTCCTTGTGCAGAATCTTTTTAGTTGATGGTTGTGAGGGGAGGCAAATAGATCTATGTCCGGGCGTCACCATTTCTTTGTTATCATGCTGAAGACTTGTGGACCCAGGTGCCACTCGTGGGGATCCATGAAGCTTTAGTCTGCTAGAGTACTGTCCTTTCCTGGCAGGAATTGTGCCTGCTGATGAACTTGGTAAGTCAATGCTGTGTCCCATAAAGTCATGGCTAGTCTGCAAAGGGGGTAAGAATGCGTGCCCCCCTGCTCGTTTATGTACCACATGACCGTGGTATTGCCTGTCTTTATAAGTAGCTGTCCCGGATGAATTAGGTCCTTGAAGGTCCCGGATGAATTAGGTCCTTGAAGGCTGTCAGAGCATTTTGAACAGCTAGCATCTCTTTTTGATAGATATGTAGATGCATTTGATTTGAGGACCAGGAGCCCTGAATGCCTCTTCCTGCCATGTGGGCCCCCCCCCAGGCATAATCCGATGCATCCGTTGTTAGGTTCTGCCTGGCTGGGGGAAGTGAGAATGGCTGTCCCTTGTTTTGGTGACAAGCCTTTGCCCACCATCGAAACTCCTGTTGCAGGCAGGGAATGAGACTAATCATTGTTTCCAGGCTGTGGCAATGTTGTGTCTAGACACTTTTTAGGTACTATTGAAGTTTCCTCATATGCAGTCTTGCATATGGAATTAGTAAGATGCAGGATGCCATGAAGCCCAAAGCCTGCAGAATTTTTCTTGCAGATAACTGGGCCTTTGTTGCCATTTCCTTGAAATAGTAGTCAGTTGCCTTTGTTTGTCTGGCGTGAGATAAGCCATCTGGGCAGTTTAAGCTTGCACCCAGGAATATTATCTCTTGAGAGGGTACTAGTTTTGATTTCTTTTCGTTGACTGTGTACCCTAGGCATGGTAAAAGTCTTTTCACAAACACCAGATGCTGTAGTAGGATGTCCCTGTTCCCTGCTTGAATGAGACAGTCGTCCAAGTAAAGATATATTTGTATTCCTCTTTGTCTGCAAAAAGCAATTACTGGTGCCAGGCACTTTGTGAAGACCCTGGGCACAGTAGATAAGCCAAAGGGCAGTGCAGAGAATTGGTAATGCTTTGAACCAGCCTTGAATCTGAGGTATCTACGGCATAATTGTCCGATTGGAACATGCAGGTATGCCTCTTTTAGGTCTAAAGTGACCAGCCAAGCCTTTCTGCTCAGCATGGGCAGAAGCTGCTGTAAGGTCAACATCTTGAATTTTGGTATATCCAGGAAAGTGTTTAGAATTGATAGGTCCAGTATTGGTCTCCATGTTTTGTTCTTTATGGGTACAAAGAACAGTTGAGTAAAATCCTTGTCCCTGCTCTTGCTGTGGCACTTGTTGAATAGACCCCATGTCCATTAGGGATGAGACTTGTTTTTGAGCCTCTGCCCATTGATTCTTTTGACAGGTCTGGCCAACTGTGTGCCCTTGGCAGGGTATGGAAGTGAATCCTGTAGCCTTGTGACAATATAACCCAGGGTAAATGGGTTCTAAATATAATGTGCCAATTTTGAGAAAAAAGTGCTAATCTTCCCCCTAAGGGTGCTGCCAGTAGATAAGTGCTTGGTGCTGGCAGGGGGAAGTCATTGGGACTGCTTCCTGTATGGTTGTGATTTGTCTTCTCCACTTTTGGAGGTAGAAGCTCCCCACTGCTTAGACCTGTACGAACTTTGCGGCTGGGATCTGCCTCTAGGGCGCCTGGATCTGCCCCTTTGAGGTCCGTCTGACACTGGAAAGGACCAATTCTTTGTAGGTCAGTGTCTGCTAAACCTAGGTGGCTGTACTTGTAAAAAACTCCTTGACCGTTTGCATAGATTTAGCTTTGTCCTCCATTTTCTTTAACACCTCTTCTGCCTTAACACCAAACAAGGTATCATGCTGTAATGGTGCATCTAATAACTTAGCTTTGACATGATCAGGCAGATTTTGTTCCTTTAACCAAGCGTGCCTCCTAATTACAGAACCCGTAATAGCGGCCCTGCAAGAGGCCTCCAGGGAATCAAAACCATATTGCAAAGTATGCTTTCCAACTTGTTCAGCTGCATGCAATAAATCCTGCATTTCTTTGTTATCTGCACATTCAGAATTTACCAACATTTTCTGTTTAAGCAGTGTCATGACATATTGCTGATATTTGAGCATATGAAATTGGCAGTTTAAAGCCCTTATAGCAAAGGTTAATAGATGCATAAATCTTTTTCCCCCATCTATCCAATGCCCTAGAATCTCTGTCAGAGGGGTAGGGTTTTTTTTGCAGTGGAAGCCTTAACCCCTTTGGGACCCTGAGAATTCGTTTCTGGGTCTGCAGCAGGGTTTCTGAAAAGGAATTTATGAGAGTCAGGAACCCTGTAGTATCGGTCAGGCTTAACAGGAGCTGGAGGTAAGGAGTCAGGGGTCAGACTAGACTCTGAAAACACATCATCTACAATATCTAACAGGTGGAATAGCTAGAGGCCTGTGTTGAGGCAGTAGAAGAAAGTCCCTGAGCCTCTTAGATTCTGAAAAATCTTGGCTCTCCCAGTGGAAATGCTCCCTCATGGTATGCAAGGTTTCCCCAAAGGAATAGTCCTCAGGAGGAGAAGCTGAAGGAATAGATTCTTCAGCACCAGAATCCTCATAGGGGGGGGGGGGGGGGAGAACATTCCTGATCAGAAGAAAAATCAGAGGAAATGGAAACCTGATCTGAAGATTCACAGTCTGTCTCTTGCCTAGGCCTCTTATCAGGAGGGGGACGGGAACCCCTGATCAAGGTAATTAAGTCTTCGGCCATTTTGAGCATCTGTTTTTTGGGCATGGAGGCCTGTCCATGTGGCTGGTGAACTTGTTTCTTTGCTTTTAAAGGTGCTTTAGTGTTTGAAGCTGAAGTCTGTTTAATGTACAATTGTTTAGGACTGAATACACCCTCAGAAGCAGATCCCTGCTCAGCGGCTCTGGACCCATCTGAGGGAATGGTCTCCGAGGCTCCAATACCTTGAGTTTCAACCGGCCTGACCGACACCACGTGGGTATCAGTAGCGGCCTGCGACTCTAAAGTAGCGCACGTCAGGGGCTACGAAAGCACCTCACTAAGTACCAGCGACTGGCTTAGGAGAAGCTTCGTCGTTGGTTTTGGACCTCAGTTGCCTTTTTCTTTCTCATTGCGCTTTTTGTGAACTCCACCGACATTTTATAATTAAATCTGCGCCCAAAACAGCTTACTGCAAAATCGTACCGACGCTTAATAGTGCGTTGGTTAAATCTGGCACAAAACCGACAACTAGAAACGTCGTGGTCAGGGCCTAGGCATGGAATACAGTAAGAATGAAAGTCCTTATGAGGTATTTGCTTCCCACAAGAAATACAATTATTAACTTTTTCTGACATCGGTCTGGAGCAAGAAAAAAGTTTCCCCAACGGGGTACTTAGCTTTTAATGAAGACTTTGGATCTGAAACTCTAGCACAAAAATCTCAGGAGTCGGCCGACCGGCACTTGCGAACTGCTTCTGCTTCGGGCACCGCGCGGCAAGAAAGACTGAAGAAAATGGCGTCGGCTGCATCTTTTATAACCCTGATGACCTGATGTCAGGGAAGGGGCGACAGCAACCGACGCAGGACCCAAGACTTTGGAATTCAGGCCGACTGAGGGCAACCTGCCAGCAGGATTACCCAAATGTAATGACTGCAACAGTGAAACATGAACATCTGCTTATCGATAGACAATACTTCCAATTTGTCTTACATTTGTCACCTGCAAAACCTATTCCCTCTAGATGGGTTTGAAAGCCTTGAATGCCAACATTTCCTTTACATTTATGTGCTTCATGCTGCATACCAAACACCTTGTGTTTTAAAGCCTCCTGAGTCTGCATTCCCAAAC